>NC_060268.1:19667547-19918494 GCF_021613505.1 Equus quagga
TATTAGTTCATGGCAGCCAGAACATTGGAAAATAGAACATGTTGAAGGGAATGGTTCATAGGAAGTTATCTTTACAGTCCTGGTGTTTTGTGATGCTTTCATCTGTAAAGAGTATAAATGTTATTGAGTGTCTAAGATACATGGGCTTTTAAGGAACAACATAACTAGAAAAAATACAAATTTGAATAAGGAATATGGACTTGTCTATTCCATAGTTGTAAAGGTTATATCTATTGTTTTTTGGAATGCTGCTTGTGCTTTTGCGTAAAAAGTAGGCTTAATTACTTTCCAAGTGCTACCTGAAGATCCAAACCCTGTTTAATCTTGAGTCAAACTCAAAAGGTACGATCATGTCCTAGATCTTCCTTTTAAACTTGAAGGAAGTTCTAAGGCTGTTATAGGTTACTTTGTTTATTCTATTGTAGGATGGTATTGGGTTCGTAGACTCTAAACTCAAAAGAACCAGTACTAGACCATGAGAAGACTGCAAAATCCAGGGTGACTTAATTTGTTTGCTGGAGCTTCTCACTACTGCAGACCAGACTGAACTGCTCCAAGTTCCCAAAGGCTGACTTGATGCTGCCTTAACCTGTAAAGAATAAATTACCATTCTCCTTGACGTAGTTTCACACTTGGAAATTGAGAAGCTAGGCACGTCAGTGAATAAGTGATCTAAAAGAAAACATATATCACAAAACAACAATCGATATTCACATTTTTATTAAGGTATTAATTAAAAAATGTTTGGATATTTCATACATGAAAGGCATTGTGTTAGGCATATTATTTTGTTGTTGAATTTGGACTATTTTTTGTTGCTATACTAACACATATGATAACATAATGTGTATGGACTAAACACCAGTATGCATTTGACAAATATTCATCAAAAGTGTCTTTCACATTAGGTCTGTGGAATGGGGAGAAATTGAAAATCATAATAGATCCTGCCCTCAAAGAACCTGAAGGCAAATGAATGATGAGATAAGACAGCAATATACTGCAAGCAACACAAAGTAGGCAATAATAAGTGTTGTGGGAGAGGTACTTAACCTGATGAAGCGACAGAATAGACATCAGGATTACTTTGTGGAGATGCATAAGAAAGGTAAAAAGGTAGAGATGAAAGAAAGTGTCATCTAGGTTGTGAAATATGGATCGTATGGATGCTCATGGCATATGTGTGTACCAGAAATATCGTTTAGTCGGAGTATAGAATGCATGACACTATATATGACTGATCATTAAGGATTTCACCCAGACTTCACCAGCATCCTGAAATATCACAAAAAGTGCAGTAAAAACTCTATATAAATTCTGTATTTTATTTTGTATACTGATAGGGAGACACAAAAGATTTTTGTAGATAGTACAAACATCATAAGAGATATGCTTTAGCAAGATTAATCTGGTAGCAGTGTGTTAGATAAAACCGGAGAGGGTAGAAATTAGAGGCTAGAAACACAGAGAAGTAATTATTGTCAAAACAAGATTAAATTTGGGTGATGGTAGTTCCATGTTTCACGGATTCACATTTTAACATATCTGAAGTAGCAATACAGTTATTTTTTGAGGGCATATAAAAATGGTCCTCTTGTAAGTATTAACATCTAGAGTCATAGTTTACATGTCTGTATCTTCTAGAAGCAAGTACATGACAGTCTCTAACCACTGATCCATTCTCAGCCACTTCACCCTGGTTACCAGAGGAAAATGTCCTACCAAATCTTTCACAATCCTTCTAAGCAGTATACCAATGGATAGAGCTGGAGACACAATACTGGCATGCAACTAACCAGAAGACTTAGATTAAACTGCGCTGGAGAAACAATAAAGACTGGTTATCCGGAGGTGATGTTATGCATGCGGACCAGATTTAAATGTTTTATACCTAATTCAAATTATGCTTTAATCTCATCTTTGTGACATAAAATGCACCCACCAATTCCTCTTCGATCTCTCCCCAGTTTCCCTCTAGGAAACCTTAACAGAATGTTACTTGATTTTAATTATTCTACACTTTATTCTTATTGCTATATCATAATTACGTAAGAGGTATTGCCAAGGTAATAGTATTCTGCCTGCCTAGTCTAGTCTTGGTCAGTTCTGCTTCATTGTGCCAAAGTCCAACTGTGTTGTTCTTTTATACTATTACTAAAGTATGAAGAATATAAACATTTATATTTTCCTCCTTGTTTTCTCTTTCTAAAAATTGTCTTGGTGACTTGTATAATTCCCTGGAGTTTACTGATGTCAAAAGATGAATCGTGACACATCCCCTTACTGTAATATAACAAATTCAAGTTTTGAATACTGTGTACATCCAAAATTTTCCTATTTTTAACGTATCTTTAAGAATAGAGCCAATTTTTACTTTGTTTCATTTATTTTTCATCATATTATTTTACTGTCATGTCTGATTACTAATACAAGAGCGATGCTAACTCTATTTGAGAATTATTCAAAATAAATTACAGAAAATATCTTCCAAAGAATTCCCTTCACACCTCTGGAAACAATATCTTTTGATTACCATAAATAATTTTGATCTACATTTTTCCTCTCATTGTTGGGAGAGTGCCAGTCACATTCTCTCTAAATTTCCTCTAAAAATACACTTTCTTGCCACTTTGCTTTAGTGGATGGACTTTATCATTTACTTTTTGTTTCGGTCTCTCCAAATGCCAAAAAGAAGGTTTTACCCAGGGCAATTAAAATGTCCTTATATTTTAAGATAGGAATAAAAACAATTTGCGGTTTGAATGTTTTACAATTAATTGCATTATATATATATACTCCAATTGCCAATTACTACGAATACCTAAGTAGATTTCAAATAAACACACAGAAATGATATCCAGGGTCTAAAAACCATGATTTTCAAATGGAAACAAACAATAGACAGATTTGAGAAATGGAAGGGCTCTACCGAAATCAAAGTTTATCTTTGAAAGATCAAATGTTAGAAGTAGTTCAAATCACAAAACAAAAATGCAATTATATTTAAAACACAGTTGACAAGATAAAGACTTCAATACAAATTCAGGAGACTTACCATGTGAAAAAGAAGAAACAGGAAACAGAAGAGGAAACCATAGATAATAAAATATAATTTCTCTGTGAAAAACTCTGTTAAAAACTGAGATTATAGATCAAAATGGCTCATCAAGATCCAGGAAACATTGATAGATAAATATTTATGCTTCAGCATTTTCTGGTGTAATTCCAGTGTGTATGTACATGTATGTCTCCCTATATATTTTGCTAGTGCAGATTTCCTACAAAGGAAAAATAAGCAGATAGTATCAGACTTCTTATCTGCAAATCTGGCAACTAGAAAACAGTTTGGAGCAATCACAGACTATTAAGAGAAAGCTATACATACTCCATATGTCATTCACTTGTCAGAATAAAAGGTATTAACAGACGTGAAATGTTCCAGAGAGTACACCAGTTGCTTCATCTAAGAAAATTCTTGATAAAGAATTCTAAACAAACTACACATGAATTACATCAGAGACCTTGTGGTAGAGAAGAAGAAAATGAGATAAAACATTGAAGGACAATATGGTTGTATCTCAAATATATGAGTATACTCTCTTAAGTCAGGATACTAGAAAGGAAATAAACATATTTCAAGAAAAATTCTAATAATAATAATTAAATATGCTAAACTGTCTCATAATGACAGGGAACAATAATATACTTCAAATGTCTCATTTGCAAAGCACTAAGAGAAAAGTGGGAATGAGAACATATTCTAAAAGGCTTACCTTATTTGAGGGGAAAGCAAAAAGAGCAAACAGATTAAAACTTCTTTGTGGGGGAAACAATCAGTATCTTCTTACTACATAATAGTAGAGAAATATATATTTTATAATGAACATCATGTAGTTCTCCTGATTAACAAGGGGGAAATTCAAGGGAACAGCAACTTGATTCAATCAGTGAAGAATAATGGAATAAAAGGGAAAAATCCTTTAAAAAGTGATAAACACAGAGTAAGATGAAATAAAGAAATTCTTTTAAACTAAATAAGAGAAGGCTGAAAGCTCCAACTGAAATATGGAACTTATTGGGTTGTCTAAAAACAACTCAGCTATAAGCAACAGAATTAAAACAAAGAGATACAGAAAGATTGAAAATGAAAATGTGGACAAAGAGGTACCAGTTAAATGCAAACAAAAAAAGCAGCAGTGATATTAATATCAGATAAGATTACATTGAAAGGTAAGTGATAAAAAGATATATAAACCTTTTTCATTAGCAGTAAACATAGTCATCCATTTATTCAACAATTATTTACTGAGCATCACTTTGTGCTCGGTAATGTCCTTGACACTGGCGGTACATCTGCAGGAAAGATCAAACAAACAAAAATCCCTGTCCTTATGGAGTTTATATAATAATGAGTATCACCTGAAAGTGTATTAAAGGGCAAATAGAAATTTATTTGGTTTGACAGCAAAACAATCTGGGGGAAGGTAGACCTGGCATTGTTTTAGTGATTCATGATAAAAATCATGTGACTATCTCAGTAGATAAAGAAAAAGCATTTGACAAAATTAAACATCTTTCATGATATAAACTCTCAATAAATTACAACTAGAAGAAATTACCTCAACATCATAAAGGCCATATCTGACAAGCCCATAGCAAACATCATACTCAATGGTGAAAACATGAAACCTTTTCTCTAAGATCTGGAACAAGATTAAGGTGCCCACTCTCATGGCTTCTCTTCTACATAGTACTAGAAATCCTAGACAAAGCAATTAGACAAGAAAAAGACATAAAAGGCATGCCAATTAGAAAAAAAAAATAAATGTCTGTTTTCAGCTGACATAATCTTATATATAGAAAACCATAAAGACTCCATGAAAAGAAAAAATTGGAACTAACAAATGAATTTAGTTAAATTGCAGGACACAAAATCAATATTCAAAACTCTGTTGCATTCCTATGCACAAATTACAAGCTATTAGAGAAATTAAGAAAACAATCCCATTTACAATTGCATCAAAAAAATAAAATACCTAGAAATAAATTTAACCAAGGAAGTAAAAGATCTGCACACTAAAAACTACATGACTTTGATGAAAGAAGTTAAAGACAAACAAATGGAAAGATATCCTATGTTCATATTGGAAGAAATAACATTATAAAAATGTCCATACTATCCAAAGCCATCAAAAGATTCAATGCAATCTCTCTTAAAATTCCAATGTCTTTTTTCACAGAAATCAAAAAAACAATCTTAAAATTTGTATGGAACTATAAAAGACCCTGAATAGTTAAAGCAATCTTGAGAAAAAAGGACAAAGCTGGAGGTACCACACTTCCCAATATAGTCTGTATTACAAAGTTATAGTAATCAAAACAGTATGGTATTGCCACAAAAACAGACAGATAGACCAATGGAAGAGACTAGCCCAGAAATAAACTCATGCTTATACAATTAGCTAATTTTTGACAATGGTGCCAAGAATGCTCAATGGAGAAAGGGCAGTCTCTTCAATAAATGGTGTTGGAAAAACTGGATAACCACATGCAAAAGAAAGAAATTGGACACCTAAATATTCACAAAATGGATTAATGATGTAAACCATAAATTAAATCATAGATTAAAAATATAAACCATAAATCTCCTAGAAAAAAAGCTCCTTGACATTGGTCTTGGAAATGATTTTTTGGATTTTTTGGATACACCAAAAGCACAGGCAACAAAAGCAAAAATAAATGATTGGGATAACTTCAAACTAAAAAGCTTCTGGATAGCAATAGAAACAATTAACTAGATGAAAACATTTCTATGGAACAGGAGAAAATATTTGCAACCATATTTCTGATAAGGGATTAATATCCAAAATATATAAAGGAACTCAAACAACTCGATAGCAAAGAAAAAAATGACCCAATTAAAAAATGAGCAGAGAACCTGGATAGACATTTTTCCAGAGAAGACATATAAATGGCCAACAGGTATTTGAAAAGGTTCTCAACATCACTAATCAACAGGGAAATGCAAATCAAAACCACAATGAGATATCACCTCACACATGTTAGGATGGCCATTATCAAAAAGACAAGAGATAACAAATGTTGCCAAGGATGTGGAGAAAAGGCTATCCTTCTATAGTGTTAGTGGTACTATAGATTGATACAGCTATTATAGGGAACAATATGGAGGTTTCTGAAAAATTAAAAATAGAACTATAATATGATCCAGGAATCCTACTTGTGGACATCCAAAGGAAATAAAAATCAGTACCTCCAAGAGATATCTGCAGTACCATGTCATTGCAATATTATTCACAATAACCAAGATATGGAAACAACCTAAGTGTCTGTTGATGGATAAACAGATGTAGAAAATGTGCTATGCATATATATTATATATGTGTGAATATACATATATATATGTATGTATAGTGGAATATTACTCAGTCATAAAAAGGAAGGGAATCCTGTGATTTGAACCAGAATAGAACTGTGGTTGCCAGGGGCTACAAGGTGGAGAAAGTGGGGAGATGCTGTTCAGTGAGTACTAACTTTCAGTTATAAAATGAGTAAGTTCTGGGAATCTAATATACAGCATGGTGGTTATAGTTAATAATACTGTATTGTATGCTTGAAAATGGCTAAGAAAGTAAATCTTAAGTGTTCTCACCACACAAACACAAATGTGTTAATTATGTGAGGTGATGGATGTGTTAATTAACTTGATTATGGTAATCATTTCACAATGTATATATATATTAAATCATCACATTATACACCTTTAAAAAAATCACATTGTAGGGCCGGTCCCGTGGTCGAGTGGTTAAATTCACACGCTTTGCTTTGGTGGCCCAGAATTTTACTGATTCAGATCCTGGTTGCAGACTTGGCCCCGCTTATCAAGCCATGCTGAGGTGGCTTCCCACATAGCACAACCAGAGGTGCACACAACTAGAATATACAACTATGTACTTGGGGGCTTAGAGGAGAAGAAGAAAAACAGAAGATTGGCAACAGATGTTAGCTCAGGTGCCAATCTTTAAAAAAAATCACATTGGACAACCTAAATATATACAATTTTTATTTATACATCATTCCTCGATAAAGCTGGAAAAGATAAATAAAGAGTATCTTTCTTGTTATTTATTTATGGAAACATTTACAAAAATGCCACAAAGAAGATTTTTATCATTTTTAAAGTAGAGATTTTATAGCCCCAATTCTTTGAACACAACCGAATATAATCAGAAATGCATTAAAAAAGATAAACACAGAAATCTTTATTAATTGGAAATTAGAAGCAACCTCTTACGTAACACTCAGATCAAAGCAAAAATAAAATGAGAAATTAGCACATCTCTAGAAAGCAATGAACAAAGGAAAATTTCATGCCAAAATTTGTAAAACAAAGACAAGCCTGTACTCAATGATAATGTTTAGTTTAAATGCATTCATTATTAAAAGTGGGGAAGTCTCAACATAAAGGAAACTGATATTTGTCTTAAATTAGAATTAAAACAAAGACAAAACAGCTAAAAAGGATAATTTAACAAATTTTGAATAAACAAAATAGCAACAGTAAAAGCGGTAGATGGAAGTATCACGTATAAGAGATTAGCTGGAAATGAGAAAATGGGGGACTGCAGATATTTTAGAAATCAAAGAAAAAAGAAGAGTCTGAGAAGGATCAGTCATAGAAATAAGAGCAAAAATTAGAGAGCCAAAGAAAGAAAAGGGAGAATGTGAAGACAAGAGAAAGTCAAGGATATAGTTTCATGGTGAAGATGGATAAGAGAGGTTAGCACTATTTTTCAAAGGAAATTACAGCCTATTAGAAGAACTCTATATCATAGAATTTATAGTAATTTATGAAATATATTTATATGAAGTTACTTTATGATGGATTAGAAATACATTTTTAAATAAAAGTATTAACAATTTTCCAACTTAGAAAAGTTAGTAGGTAACCTTAGATCCTTCTCCTTCCCCAACATATATTTGCTTCATTTATTGGCAAGAATTAGGGTGATAGTTGTAGTGCCTTTGCTTTTGGACAGAGAATATTATATTCCAATAACTCATTGAAAACTATTATGATCATAATGATAATGCAATTATATAAAACGTGTACACTGCATAGAAATAGTATTCCCTTATCAGTTCACCTTTTATGAAAATTTTTTAGTGTTTCAGAATAATCAGCACATTCCTGACTCCAGTATAAGTAGAGTAGTCAAGGGAGGAAGTGAAATTATCATTAAACAGTCACTGCCCAAAATCAATTAGCCCACCTACAACATTAATTAAATAGCTGGCCTTGTGTGGTGAGCAGCCCTTAATATGTACCTACAATGTCAGAAGAGTGAGATATAATAGTGAAACAATGTGAACTTTGGTATCCAACTAAACTCCAGTAAAATGCTGGTTTAGCCCCTGATAAATTGAACTTGAACAATATATATAATTTATAATCTTATTTTCCTTATCTGTAAAAGAAACATAATGACCATATCATAGAGCAACTGTGAAGATTTAATTGATCTCTGTTGTCTCTAACACACAGTAGGTGACTAATAAATGGTAATGGCCTTTTTTCCCTCTGGTGTATTGGGTAGTGTAAGATGTCATTGATATAGATTTGGGTTTTCACAGGGAAGGAATTTTACAGTGTGGAGTAATGACAATGTTCCCCTTTTTCCATATAAGTATAAACCTCCATTTGAAATATTGTAAACATTAATAAAACACACAGTATCTGCATTTATGTGGCACCATTAAGGGGAAAGCCAATTTGGTTCTGTTCTCTTCATTGCCCTCCTCAGTTCTGTTTTCTTTCTGATTTCCTCTACTTGCTTATTTTAATACTGTATTGCCAATAAAAGCCAACTTGTAGCCTTTTTATCTTTGAAAGCCTTGCACAAGATTGCGTGGAACCCCTGCCTGCCCTAACTTGGTTCCATGCCAGTGTTACCTTAGTATTGACTGTGTTGTGATTTCTCCTGCTGGCCTTACCAGAGAAGATTCACTTAACTGCATTTATTAGACACCTGCTAATTAAGTAATCTATGGGAAAGGATCCTGCCTGGTATTTTGTTCTCTGGCCTGGTTGAGTTTCTCTGGTGCTTTCTTTAAACAGACATTCGTCCACTCTTTTTTGTCTCTTAAGAGTTGTGTGGGGACTCTGCATAAAAGAACTTCTATATAAAAGAAAACCTGACAGTTAACTGAACTCCATAACTTCTGTTAGTCTTTCTAATCTCATTTTACAGGGAGGGCTTACTTTCTAATTCATGTGAACCTTTTAAATAATATTGTAAAGAGAACTGAACAAAACTGTTTTAAGTTACAAATTTGTGGAGTTTTCCAGAAAGTTGAAGTCTTAGTTCATTTCTGTAGGAGTTCACAGTCACTCATGAAGATGCCAGGGAGGGAAGAGTAATTCTTTGCCAGCAGCACTGTGATATTAACAGATAACTCTTGCAAGGGTCAAATATAAGCATCTTACAAATTTTGTCATTGTATTGATATTTTGGCAATGGTCCTATAATAGGGGCTATCAACTGCATAGCCCACTTGGTAAGCTCAGGTCTGTGATACTCACCAGGCATTATTCAGTGGCAAGTCAGGATGTTGGGTGAAGTGTTGATGAAAACCCACAGTAATAAAAATCTCACAGATGTGAAGTCAATTACAGTATCAAGTGAAGTTTGTTATGAAGAGATACTTGTTATTAAAGTATCCACGACTCAACAAGGCTGACCTTCTCAAATGCTAGGATGTCACAAGACATGAGATTTTAAAAAAATCCAATAACAAGTTTCCCCACTGTGGTTTCAATTGCCTTTTCAGATCTCCCACAGTGTTCTGTCTTAGTGTGAGATAATGCAGACGGTTCTGGTCCTCAGAGGGTCAAAGTAGCTTGTATTTTAGCTAGAGTAATCATAGAAAGGATTTCTATGTCAATCAAATTATCCAGATATATTTTTACTTAAATCTTTCCTCCATTTGGCTTGCATAGACAAAGTTTTGAACTGCAGAAATTGAAAACTTTTTTATTTCTGTATTTTTCCTAATAAAATTCCTCATACATGCTAAGGGCTCAAAAAATAGTTGTGCCATTCTATTGAGGAAGTTTACAAGAAGACTCAGATCATTTGACACTTCATAGTATTGCATAAAAATAAGCATATGTATACCTTAAAATGGATATGTTCAGTTATTTCTCCTGTTTGAAAAGATCTGTCTTTGAAAACTGAGAGAATTGGTGCGATGTCACCCAGAACACCATGACCTTTACCCACCAGTGTCATTTACACACTCCTCTTCAGTGCCACCCTAACAAACCAGTGCATATCTTCATTATAACCTTGTTATACTTTGTAATAATTTTCAGTTTACTGTTGTGAGTCTCAACTATATTCTAACAATTCGGAACAGGGGAAATATTTTGTTTTCTTATATTTTCAGAGTTACATGCCTAACATACTGCCGTCACTTCATAAATTTTTGTTGAAAAACAAAATAGTATTAAAAAAGAAAAATATTTATTAAATGATGTTGAATGAGTCCAGGACAAAACTTATATTTTAAGCTATGAAACTCCATGTCTATTTAATTTGCTGAATAAAATTGTCTATTATAAAAAAAAAAATTGAGACTTTTAAAATGTGCTAAATGGAAGTTGAAGAAATGATGACAAATCTGAAGGATTTTTAACTTGGCATATTAGCTCTTAAAATTTGGAATACCACTTGTCTTGGGAGTCCAGGCTGTGCTAGTTATAGCATATGATACCATAGACTGAGTGGCTTAAGCAATAAACATTTATTTCCCACGTTTAGAAGGCTAGAAAGTCCAAGATCAGGGGGCCTGCAGATTAGGTGTCTGATGAGAGCCCTCTTGTTTGGTTTACAGAAGCCATCTTCTGGTTGTATCCCACAGGGTAGAGAGAGAGAGATCTCTAGTCTCTTTCTCTTCTTTCAAGGACACTAATCCTATCATGAGGGCTCCAACCTTGTGACCTCCTCTAAAGTTAATTACTTCCCAAAGGCCTCACCTCCAAACATTATTACACTGGGGACTAGAGTTTCAACATATAAACTGTAGGGCGATACAACATTCAGTCCACAACAACACTTGATTAGAGTGAGATACTTCTGGCTTTGTGTGTATATATGTATGTGTGTGTATGTGGGCGTGTGTGTGTATATTTTCCTGTGTTACTCTTTCTTCTTAGTAAGTTATAAAGCCTGGAGTAGACCTCCCAGTAGATTGCCTACATGAAGCAGTGAGTGTGAAGTCATAGGATAATGGGACTCAATTCTCTTCCTCTTATAAATGCAAATACCTTATTCAATTCTGTCAGGGCAGTGGATTCCAGAAGGCACTAACTAAGCCTGATAATATTCCACCTGCAATTGTTTAATATCACAGAACAATGCTTTTCTCTTGCCTATAGGTTCATTGTTGTTGCTGTTTACTTCCCTGTGCTCATTCTCCAATTTTTCTAAAATGACATATTCTACGTGTATAATCATAACAAATTGAAGGCAATAAATTTAGGAACACAGAACCATCAGTAATTGTCTTGAGTTACACAGTGACTGTTGTCTATATGACTGGAATACAAAAATTAAAAAATTAATTTTTAACTTCCCGTGATTTTTTGAGTCTGAGCTCCCTGTTTCTGTTCAGAAGAACATATTCTTGCCATTTTGGAGTATGCACAGACTGATCCAGAGATATTTTACTAATTGCATGTTTAGGAGATTAAAAAACACTTCTGATTTACCAGCAACTTCAGTATTTGTCAATCTTGTTGGGGTATTTTGACCCAAAGCAAAAGAAAAGAAAAATTTTCTAAGTCTTTTGTGAGAATCCCAAAGATTAAATTCTAAATGGACAGAACTGTGTAGTAAATAGAAGAAAATTTCACAATTAAAGAAATCTTTTTAGAGCTTGAGAAAGAAAAGAAAACATTAGAATGCAACCTTGCAAATACCTCCTCACCTAGGAAAACTAATGACTCGTGCCAGATGAGGAATAAAGAATTTCAACTTCATTTACTACTGTGGTTTACTTCCTAAAGGGATGGCAGCCTGGTTTAACATGTAGTCAGTTACGAATGCAACATAAATAAACAAAACTCAAATTCTCCCAGATGAGACATTCAGATAAGGATGCAGGTGGAGAGCATGAGGAGATATACAGAGCTGAGTGGTACCTAACTCAAAGTGATAGTTTTGCAGAGAAAAATATCCCCTTCACATACAAAAGAAACACGCATTAAGAAAGAAAATAGGAGGTATCTATATTTTTTCTGTCTCTACAGATGATTAATAGAAAACTCTTCTATATGTTTTTAGGAATTGGAAAACAAGATGTATAAAAGTTATTAAATGTGAAACAAAGTGGATATTGGAGACTTTTGTATATCTATTTAATCTCTATACACCTTCAACTTAAAATGTTGAACAGCTATGTGGCTGGCATATTGAAATTAATATCATCATTTGTAAACTTGGAAGGAGTTTCTGGTCAAGTATTTTAAAATGCCTAAAATTGCTTTTTAAAAAATGTTAAGATAATCATGATGATGAGAATGAATTATTTTTGCAATTTAATAATACATTAATTGGTAGTGAATAATAAGGAATTAGGTAGTAAAAAACTCATCTCTTTCTATTACTATTTTTAAAGGGCAAAAAAGTTGTAGACACCTAAATGAGGAACAGAGTTTAATTATTTATAATATAGTCTAGACACTTTACGGACTGCAATATACCAAAATCACAGCATTTTTGTTAGCTGTGATCCTCAAAAATTGGGATTGAATGGAAAGGCAACCCTGAGACTCATGCTGTTAGTTGTCAAGTTCAATTGCACTGAGACCAGCACAGCTTTTGGTCGGGAGAGCCTTTGGAAAATAAGCTGTTTGTCTCCAGACATTGCCAGGCCACGGTGAAACAGGGCAGGCTCACAGATGCCTTTGCAGTAGCCCCTGGCTGTTGTAAAACAGAAAGTCCCTGGTTCAAAGGTTGTTTCATCCTGAAACTAAGATGCTTTCATTTTATTCTAGCTGAGAGAAGCTGAGTGTTCTTTCCAATAAAGGTGGACGTTAAACTCATTTAGGAAGATAGTGAAATCAATCTGGGAGAGAAGAATTTGACAGGTATAATTTTGGCTGATAGTTTGAGGTAGTAAGCTAGAATAAGCAGGAGTCGAAGGAAATAAAAACCGTTCTCAGATCTATTTCTCTAACTTACCAGCCAAAGGTATTCTTCCATATAGTTCTCAATCCACAGAAATGAAAAGAAAGGGAGAGAAAGAAAATTGCATAAATAAGCATTTGAGTTCAGTTTTCTTTGTACTTCTGCAGAAAATTTAATTTATGTAGCATCTTTTTGCCGTTATCTTGTATGTTTCTTTGTATATTTTTTTAACTAAAAGAAACCCGATGAGAAGGTGTGCTTTTGTTAACACTCTAAATTCGGCTTGTGAAATAATTTTAATGTTTAAAAACATTCTTGAATTTTGACGTACAAAATTTCTTCAAATTCTATGTCCAAGATAGAGAAAGGAAGCCTATCTATTCTGTAGCACTGTTCCTATCACTCTTTGCTGATTTGCATGCTACAAAAGCCTGTATCACAGACTTCCATATTTGGTGAATCACAAAGCCTCTGTCCTCATCAATCTTATTTTCATCAGTGGTTAAGACAATATGAAAATAAGTCAAATTCTAGGTCTCCAATTTGGAACTAGCCATGCACCACACTGCCACAAGGTGGGAGTAAAAGGTTTGATTGGTTTAAGAATCAGCCTTTGCTTTTTCTTTTCCCCCTCCAGCTCAGTGTGAACAAAGACATTAAACAGGCTTACTTTAAACTTGAATGAAATAACACCGGTTATTTATACCTTGTTGCTAATATGCATACCTTGAGAACTGGAATGTCTTTTCACTAAAATTTGAGGATCAAATATAATAAATACAGGTATAGACAGTGATTTAATAGCGATTCCTTTATTTCCTTTCGTCCTTGCCAACTTTAGTGCCTTTCCAAACTATATTTTAAGGACCAAAAGTAAACCATTTGAACATAAGTGCTACTAAAACATTCCCCGTTTTATATAGATGATAATGAATATTACTAATTCTCTGTACTAATGAATATTTTGAAGATAGTCTCCCTTCATAAATTTTTTCTATCATTTCCTATCTGCACAGTAATGAAGGCAGCCGTGTAAATGGTAACAATAAATTAAACAGTCCAAGAAAAATATATAATGATCTTGACCTTTCTGAGGAGTTGAATGATTAAAATGAGTTTTTAAATATTGCTTCTTCTAGAATAAATACAATGCGGGGCCACTGCAGACAGTTCTATTGCTTTTGCTTGCTTTGTGTTTGAATAGATGTACCAGTTATGCTTTGTGTGGTGTGTGCTTATTAAATTCACTTTGAAATATTGGATTCAAACTTGGCAATATAATGTGTTTACATTGGGGTTGTAAATACAGGTAAACACACACACACACACACTTTGAGATAGAATACCCGACACTTAGGCTAGCAAGATGAGACATCTCAAGGCAGTTGAGACTCACCAAGGTGACAGCAACACACTCAAGGGATCCTGAGAGGTGCTAAATGGAAAGGGCGCCATATCCCTCGAAAAAAAAAAATGAAAGCTGAGAAAAGGCATAAATTGCCTTGCCAATTTCAATTCTTTGCCTCCTGCTGCATATGAATCAAGAGTGGGCTAAAGGATGGCACTCTTATCACTACTACTGATGTTAGATTTTCTGGAAAGATTTACCCAAACAGGTCTTTTTATCCTACTGAGTTCTGAATCTGAATACACAGCAAACCTAAGGCCACATTACTTACATAACTTTTTTCAATTTTTCCTCCAATGATAACAATGACAAAAAAGACCAAAAAATGCTTAAGTTCATGGAATTGATGCTTTGCTGGATGGAAGTCCAAATAAAATAATACAAAGGTCTCAAGCATAAATTTCACTGTCTAAAGTCAAAAATAATATTACATTTGTATACCAAAAAATTTTTCCTGACTGGGTAGATATTTTTAAGGTTTAAGACACATGGAGAAAAATCTATTCACCTAATGAAATACACCTAGCATACAGTAGGTGATTTTGGATGTCGCACTATAAAAATCCACTTGAGTCTCTCGTAGTTAATGTTGCACAAATCACTGAGTATTGTGCTCATGATCTGGCAGATATAGTCTATTCCAGAGTCACTGTTTTCTCTGCTAAACATGTAATTTGGAGAATTGACTTATAGGAAAAAACAATTGGCTTAAAAATTTTACTGAGTGGCTGAGATTGAGTCTGGGTAACTCAGGAAGGATCAAGAGCTTCAAGTGTTAACCGCTGCTTAAAAAGGAACATTGTACATAATCTGACCAGTGGATTCTCCCTAAATCTGACATATTCTTTGGTATCTACCTACCATGTTTATTGACTCTAAGATGTCATTAATGGTAAGATGTACCATTATTTTTTATGTTCATTAAGAAAGAAAAATCTTATTTATTAAAATATGAGAGATCATTAATTATAAGATGTATGTGCATTTCATATATGAAAATGTAGAAAGAAAGAGAGAAACAAAGAAAGAAAGGCCTTAGAAACCATGACGTCAAGTCACTGATAGAGCCTGAAGTAGAATCAGACTTGCTGGATTGTTCTAAAGTCTCCCACATTTTGTCTGAAACACCTCATTGTAGGAACTAGAATGTTCTTTCCTGAAGCCTGTGTGAAATGATGGGGGATAGACTGCACAGTGAGATTCATTTCATTCAAACTCAAAAGTTTACCACTGTATCTTAAAAATTAAAATTTAAGAAAGTGGTATAATGAAATGTCCCAGTGTTTAAACTTTCCATACAGGAATCTCATTTTATGTAACTAAATCAAAACTCAATTATAAAGCAGAGTTTTAGTGTATGTGAAAAACATAATGGTCTTGGAATCAGGGAATCTTGAATCTACAATTAGCCATGAAGGGGTACTACTTTTCATATTTTGGTTTGTACTAAATCGTCTCTTCTAGTTCTACTTTTTACATCAGTGCATGATCTGTTTAAGCTGTATCATTATTTTTTTTCATGTCAACATGTCAATTAACATTTGTTGTCTACATTTTTAAAATTCCAATTATTTATTAATCAAGTAACATTTTACTTCTTGAACAATAGTTAGGAAAACGAAGCAAAAACATTTAGCTCTTAAATTCCATGTCCTGAGATAAAACTGCATTATACATCCCAGAGAAAACTTGTACTAGATTAGCTGTCATTTAATTGGTTTAACAAACTGCAGATGGTTTACTTTTATGAAAAACCCCTTAACAAAATACCTAAAATACCAGATCACTTGTACCCAGCTAGGTATACCTAAGTGAAAAGTCAAAATTTGAGGAACCCAGGGAGATGAACTAATTTGAAAATTGGATTTTCCTAATGTGGTTAAAAAAAAAAAAGGAACACAATCTTTGCCTCAAAATGTCAGAGGAAAAATAACCACCATTTTATATCATTGATAGTAGTGTTTTGATTTGTTACTTGAAGTAAAAGATATTCTTCATAGTTAAGTAAATTCCTATGAAAATATTAGGCTATTTTCCCCAGTATCATGATTGATTCATCCACCAGAGGTTGCAATAGGGCTTTTTGCAGATGAAAGACGATGGGAAATAGCAGGACTGTGCAGAATATGAGAAAGCTAGACATCTGTATACTGCTATGTATCCACCTATACATCTTTGTAGGTAGAACAGATCAATTAATAAGTAAAAGTGACAACTCCCTTAGACATTAGATTTGGCTTAATCTAATTGAATGAAACATGAATTAGCAAGACACAATCACCTTATACTTATTTTAAGTTCTGTTTCAGATATCATTCTTTTTTTACAGCCAAGCGTGACTTTCTAAAATTCATTTAGATTTTTAACCACTCTTTTGAATTACCAGAGAGCTAATTTTTATGTGAACCACATTTTGTCTCACCAGTAATTTCTGGCCCCTGTGGTCTGAATGTGTGAGAAACATTATTTTTTGCAGCATGAGGAAAGAAGAGTATTTCCAGGATACCCTGGGAAGACACTTTTAAAAGAGATTCTTTTTTATTTCTTTTCATGCAAAGTATTTGTGAATAAGTACACATGTATTTGCTGAAAAGAAAATAAAACATTTGGTCCCAGCCCGTATTCTCAAGTCATTTCCTTATTGTGAATTATCATACAGATTGAGTTGTTGGTATCAAAGCATATTTGAATTTTTTTGATAAAAAGCTCACATCCAATTCAATAGGAGATAGGAGATACATTTTGTGCTTAATAGCATTTCTTTTTAAAAGTGCAACTGTAATGAGCAATGGGATGAAAAAAGACAAAAAAAAACCCAACTATCAAATATTACAACAACCAGACACAAATTAATCAGAAATACTGCCATGGACAAAGAAATGTAAGACCGGAAGCATTAAGTTTCTATGCGTACACAGTAGCACTTTTGGATAGCTCCCAAAGGCATAGGGCTTACTACTTCCAAAAAGTACCCACTATTAAGGTGACTTAGGTCTCGTCCCTTGAGCCTCCTTAAAGAAACAACAACTGTTCAGTTGCAGTGTAACAGATGTTAAAAAGAATCATTAGCAATCTAAATGTTTTTCTGAGCAGATGTCCCTCTTCTGCGATGGTTAACTTTGGGGGGAGTGAAGTGGGAGGCAGTGAGAATGGCAGAAAGGATGAAAAGATGAAAGGAATCCATATAAAGCAGATCTTCATAAGAGTTACTCATTTAATTATGTCAAAAAGAGGATTGAGGTGGGGTGTTTTTTAATAGCTGCTGCTTGATAAAGAAGGAAGGTAAACAAGCCAAGGGGAGAATTAAAACTCACTTTGCTCCATTGACTTGGCAAGTAGCTTTGGATCAATGAGGGGGAAAGAGACAAGCAGTATATAAAGATATTTAATGCTAAAATTGCAGTTATGTACTTTTCAATAAATATCAATTGGAATCAGAGGCTAAAAAAATCATTGAAAAGAATGAAAATGAGGAAAACCAGTCCACCTGTGAGATGAACCTATGAAAGGAATAAGAGAAGTTATTAGATTAGGTGACTGTGGTCGTAACTTTATTTCCTTAGGGGCAAAGACAGGAAGATTTTTCTCAAGCATTATTTTCCCTTGAAATACCTGAGCTGGGAAGAATTCTCTATGTAGAGAATTTGCAACTTCAGTGTCCTCATCCGAGTCTTTCCTTATTTTGAAATGTGCTTTCCACCCAAAGAAGACAGAATGTAGAAATGTATGTTAATTAATTATTCCCACCTTCAAAGAACCTTTCCTTTAGTGTGTGAGAATAAAGGGGAAAAAATACTGGAAGAGTATAGTCTTTCTTATAATTCTAGCTTTCAAATGAGTAAGCAAAATAATTAAGGCTATAGTAAGCTCATGGTCATTAATACTATTGGAAACTCAGTGAAAATATAAATTATGCATTTGAGATATTTTATGCACCATGAAATGCATTTAGTAACAGTTTGACTTTGTGTGTACCCAGATCTCCGATTCAATCATTTTAATAAAAGATTTTATGGCAGCAACAGAAATTATTTCCAGAATTAACTAGACATTTTTATACATTTAAAACGTGGCTATGGATTGTATTTGTAAAAATTGAAGAACCCGAAAGGCGAATCCCAGTTCTGTAACAGAAATTCACATTTACTAAGTCATATTCTACCATTTCACTTTTTGCTGTCTCAATAATAAAAGGCATGAGGACAGAGGATCATGCTAACACCGTATTGGGGGAATAAGTAGTTTTAAACATCGATTTTGAGTGACAGATGACATTTATTCATGCAATCATTCAACAAATACTTATTGGAAACCTACCCTACACCAAGCAGTGTGTTAGAAGCTAAGAATTACAAATATTAAGAAAATGTTGTTACTGCTCATAAGTGGTTCAGAGTCTAATGAATGAGAGGCTCCAACCCTAAGCAAGACAATACCATAAATGAGTCATGCACCTGGGGGTTAGTGAGCTCTGAGATTGCAATGGAGGCCAGATTCCTCCTAGAGCAAGTGAGGAAGGACTCAGAGAGAGAATGAAGTTTCAGTTCTGGTAGTCAACTGAATTTAAAGTTAGCTGAAGTGTGGAAAGTTTTTGTAATTCATCATAAATAATATATCAACTTCATTAAAACACATCCACCAAACTCCTCAAAATACAATCTTTTAAAAACAATTGGATCTTGTTTACTTTCAACATTGATGTCTCTAGTAACGCTATCCGCACTGTTTGAGAAGTGCCACCACACAAGAGAAGCAATGGTGGCAAGATAACTCAATTGTTTAAATTACAAAGTCCTCTATGATTTGCAACTTTCTGATTTCTCCAACATTACCATCCTAATTTAGCAAAGATAATGCAAAAACCACTCAATTACTGATCTAATGTGGAATCTTAATATGGCATGGTTTCTGAAACTGGTATTTTTTTGAAATGTAAATAATTGGAAAAATAATCCAACATTCTTAAGATTAGTGCATTTAATAAGAACTGCCATAATAATAACCATCACAATAATAACAGCAAAAGAAGCAAACACTTAAACAATACTTAGCATGTGCCCAGGTATCCTTCTAAATGCTTTATATACATTAATTCATTTGATCCTCACAACAGCCCCATAAGGTAGGTGCAGCTACTATCTCCAGTTTACAGATAGATAAACTGAGGCAGATTGGTTGGTGTTACTTGTCCAAGGCCACGTAACTAATAGCTGGTGGAGTTATATTTAAAAACCCAGCCTGGTTCTAAAGTCTGTGCATTCAACCATTTCACTGTATCTCTGTGCTGACTAAAAGACACAGAAATAAAAGAGGAAAAATCCTCCATTTAAGGTAAATATGGGTGCTAGGAGAAAAATAGAGTGCAAGAGGAAATATTCACCCTATAACATTGTGGAATATCTCTTAACTGTTGTCATTATTTAAAAAATAAATCGAGCAATGGAATATGTAGTAAAGGAAGATTATTCTTAGAGATTTAAGCAAGCTCACTAAGGAAAGGATATAATAAAATACAAGTTCTTTTAAAGTTAAAAATTTGTGGACAGGTCCTAAACACCGTTTCTATTCTCTAACCACAATTCCTTGAAAAGAAACTTTGGATCTTGAGATGAAAAAAGATCTATTAGGTCAGCTTGTCCATCTCACCGCCAGCAGAGAATTGCTACCGACAGTAAAGAAGTTAACTTATTGACAGCACTCTTTAAGCAGCAATTTACCAAGTGAATCCCTAAAGGCAAGAATGACTTCTCTGGTTTATCTTTGCCTTCTTATCATCAGTATAGTTAGGAGACCCATTCAATCTTCTCTGCTGGATGAGGAAAGGGGACAGGATTCTTGAAAATGTTTCTAAACTGCAGTAGATTAAAAAATGTAGTTTATAGCACTTTAGTTTAATCTAGGATCATTGCTCGTCTTGCATATTTAGGCCAGCATGTGCACAAGTGTGTGCACATTTACATAAAAAATATTTGACAATAGAATTCTACAATATCAAAATTTATTTTATAAAATAAGTTTAATATTCTATTTAGTGAATGGGAAAAGAAAATGTAAAATGAGCTGACAAATACGGGAAAATGAATGGCTAAAACACGTTCTGAACAAAGAAGTCCCATTTTCAAAATTGTGAATTAGTCCTTTAGAATGATAAGAAATTAGAAATGTACCCAGATTCCTTCGTTCAGTTTAACTTTGGTGCTGCTATCATCATTCTCTCTATCTATATTTCATGGGATTATTTTAGGCAAAGCAGTTGCAAAGAAGATTTGTTATAGCTGTTCAAATAACACTAGTTTCTTTAATTTCAAGACCCTTTTTTTTTTAAAGGTGAAAACAGTACCTCAACTCTGACTGTATGGCCTAATCTCATTGTCACTGCTTAGATATGTTTGGTTTTAACTCCCACTCACTACTCTTCAGAAAGTATGTTAATAAAAGAGCCAGTAGTCTATACATTGGAACAAGAAGCTATACATATGCTATATGAACTGCCGAAAGGGCTTCTTGCTTCAAAATATATTATATTCCTGCCTGTTTTTGAACTAATGCATTATATCCAGATACAGCAATAAATGTGAATATTATACATTGATCCCATATCTTATATATGGCAGACTCCCAGGCTACTGTGTAACATTAGCAGAGAATGAAAGAATCTCAGAAATAATAGTAGGGAGATGGGGCAAGAGAAAGGTAATGGGCAAAGGGTTCTTCTGGAAAGGATTCAGATGAGTTTCAGAGGAAGGAACAGGATGATGAGTAGGGAAAAAGGAAGAAATGAGAGTGTTAAGAAGAAAAATAAAGAAAAACTTTTTTGCTTGTATTTTATCTAGTACTTTACATGAATGCCGGGAACTAGAGCCATGAGATTGTGGGCATCAGTCACTGAGGTTACAACCAAGGTTATGTACCTTTTGGTTTTAGCTTTAAAATACTCAAGGACTTTGGATAAGACTACAATGACTTTAACCTGGGAAATCTTCTTCTCTCCCTACCTTCACTTAGCATTTGGTTACTGGAATAGGATTGTCCCTGGCTTCACTTTAATTGCTCTTGCATGACTACATAATAAATTTATAGTCAACAGCACTTAACAGTTTCATGCACTTATGACAATGTTTCAGAAGTAGGGTAAAGATTGTTATACCATAGAAATACTTGTTTCCCAGTGGTTATTTTTCCATTTCTTGCAGGGGTAACTGCAATAGCATCATCATCTCTCCGTGGTCAAGCAGAAAGATGGAGCAAAGGGATAAGTTGTAAGTCGATTTCTGATGTCAATATTTGCTACCATTCATATTTTGGTAATAATCTAGAAGACGGGAGCAAGGATGATTCCAGTTTCTTCCCTTAGATTAAGCCAGTATCATTAAGTGAGGCGACACATAAAGAAGGAGAAAGAGCACTTAACTTCCTTTTGTATATATATAGTGAGTGTGAAGTTCTTGGAAGATATCTAGAGATAGATTTCTTGTGTATATTTTACTATGGTACTAAAAGAAAAGAGATGATGATACAATCACCAGATGCAGGAAAGAATTGACAATCTGTGAGATATAAAGTAGTTTATAATGAATCACTACTTTGAAAATATTTCAGATCAATTTTTTTTTTTTGGTTGTTTGCTGGGGAAGATTTGCCCTGAGCTACCATCTGTTGCCAATATTCCTCTTTTTTGTTTAAAATGTGCTGCCGCCACAGCATGGCCACTGACAGATGAGCAGTGAGGTTCCATGCCCGAAAACTGAGCCCAAGTTGCCAAAGTGGAGCGCTCTGAACTTTAACCACTAGGCCATGGAGGCTGGCCCCTCAGATAAATTTTTATAGTGTATTAATAAGTATTCAGATTCAAGAGAAGGACATATAGAGGCTATATGTGGCAATTTTAATAACTGGCAGGTTTTCATAATTGTTTTTTAAAGAAGATTACCCATAACTTTTTAAAAGTCACAAATTCAGGGCTGGCTCGGTGGTATAGTGGTTAAGTCCAGTTCACTCTGCTTTGGTGGCCCAGGTTCTCAGGTTTGGATCATGGGCACAGACCTGCACCACTCATCAAGACATGCTGTGGCAGCGACCCACACACAAAATAGAGGAAAGATTGGCACAGATGTTAGCTCAGGGCCAATCTGCCTCACCAACAAAAAAGAAAAGTGACAAATTCAGTGGAATTTTTTCCAACGTTCACTTATCAAAAAGGGAAAATCATAGTCATGTTACTGATCATGGTTTTGGTGACTAATAGGAGTGGTACACCTTTTTCATTTGGAAGAGTAAGAGGACATGTCACTGCTTTAGTTGGAATCATTGAAAATTCTTATTTGCCAATTCGCTATGTAAAAATACCATGAGTAAATTCTCCATGTGATAAACTGAACCTGGGAAGCGAAAGCAGCACAATGATCAATAATTCTTGGGATTATATTATTTCCTGTATTGCCTGCCATCTATTGGAAAGAGGGCCTCTGGAAGTGCACCAAGGTCAAATCTTAAGTGAGGGCGTAAATCTAAGCCCTGGTGTGTACCCTATAATCTAACGAGGAGAAGATATTTGTTTTTACAATGAGTCCTTTTTGGAGGAGATTGAGTCCAACCTTAGACCTTGCTTCCTAGGTAGGACGTCAGGTGCTGCTGCTGAGATAACAGGGCCAGCGCTGGTGACCTCTCCCAAAACTCTGAAGGAAGAGAAGACTTCTTCTTTAACACTTTCTGTGTGATTGTGGGTCAAAAGAGGCCCTTTTTCAATTGTCTCAGAGATTAAATTCCAGTTCTGAAATTGTCCTATCCCTTTGAATCAGAGAGTCAGCTTACCCTTGATTGCTAAAAATGAAAATCGTAGTCTTTACCAAATTGAATAGTATGGCTATATCTGGTTCATCTTGGACAATATTTTGCTGATGTCATTGTATAGTGGTCATTGGTCCTCTCTCTGTCCCGTGTATGGCTCCATTATTAAGATTTCTGTAAAATGCAGCATTGTTCACATTGATCCATTAAACCATATATCTGCATAACGTCTACTAGTTTAAGCATGGTGGTGAAGTCCTTACTAGTCAGCCATCCTCTTGAATTAGACATAAACTTGCAACAGACAACCAGTATGGATTGTGTCCAGGGTCCCCTAATCAACATTAGGGGGCCAACACCCCCCTCCACGCTTGGATTAACGGATTTCTTAGCATTATTGAAAACTAGTTCATGGCATAGAGTAGAAAGCTGTGCCCAGTAGTGTATGTGCTTAACAAGTGTTTGCGCAGAATAAAAGATGGGCATTTTTAACCAGTGCTTCACCTTTAACAGCATATTATCACTAAAAAAAGAAAATGACATTTTGCATATTCACAGGCATTAGATTTGTATTTTAAGTTGCCAATAAAATCAAAGTTAGTACGTGATAATTCAGTGTTTTTGATCTTGTGGTCCTTTTCATTCTTCAAATAATTTTATTTTTTGCTTGAGAAAGATTAGCCCTAAGCTAGTATCTGTGCCAATCTTCCTCTACTCTGTATGTGGGTCACTGCCACAGCATGGCTGACAAGTGGTGTAGTCCACACCTGGGATCTAAACCCATGAACCCTGGCCACCAAAGTGGAGCATGCTGAACTGAACCACTGTACCACCGGACCAGCCTCCAAATAATTTTTTTTTAATCTAAACTTTTGTACACCCTAACAGGAGTAGCTAACATTAAATGTCAGCACACCATTTCCGCTATAGCATAACCTGTATATACTAAGCAATATCTCAGGAGATGCCTGTCTGTATCTATTTCCTTTTAAAGAGAAAGAAAAATACCTTTTATTTTTAAAGATTTTATTTTTCCTTTTTCTCTCCAAAGCCCCCCAGGACATAGTTGTATATATATTTTAGTTGTGGGTCCTTCTAGTTGTGGTATGTAGGACGCTGCCTCAACATGGCCTGATGAGCGGTGCCATGCCCTCGCCCAGGATCCAAACCCATGAAACCCCGGGCCACCAAAGCAGAGCACACGAACTTAACCATTTGGCCATGGGCCGGCCCCGAAAAATACCTTTTAAAATTTTTTTATTCATTGTTCTTTTGAGAGATGCAAAAATGTCACTTGAACTCTGAGTAG
This sequence comes from Equus quagga, assembly GCF_021613505.1. Classification (NCBI taxonomy): domain Eukaryota; kingdom Metazoa; phylum Chordata; class Mammalia; order Perissodactyla; family Equidae; genus Equus; species Equus quagga. Next base: position 19,692,263 of record NC_060268.1, read on the forward strand.
AAGAAAGAGCACTTGATGAGGAATCAGGAAAACCGGGATCCAGCCAGGCTTCTCTTCTGATTCTGTGGCTTGGCCCAGGCTCTCTAATGACTAAATTCATTCACCTATAAATTTTTAATCTTAGGAATCATTCAGTAGCAAATTATCAGGCAGGACTCCTTTTCTGTTACCCCCGTCTATAAAGTCTGTTTGTGTGGGGAGAGACTGCATACTCTAAAGCCGAGTATTCATGATTCTGTCCAAAATAATTACCCAAGGTAAAACACCTCTATAAAAATTCTATTTTTGGTCAATTTGCAAATATTTTGAGAATGAAAATCCATTGTATTAAATTTTGTGTTTTAAATGGCTAAAATGGCAAATACAACGTTAATAATAACTATAATCTAAAAACTCGGTTACCTATCAAATATGCTGATGAGTAATTGAATTTGAATATCTGGAAAGTTTAAGACTAACTTAGCCCATGTTTAATTAAGCAAAACTTCAGATGCATAACCCTGGACACTATGAGTGTGCAGATCGTGTACTTTTTTTTTTTTTTTTTACAATAAGCCTATTGTCTTTCTCCTCATTGATTTAATTTGACAGTCTGTGTGGTGAATGTAAATCTTTTCTTCTATGCTCTTTACACACACACGTTTTTGTTATAGACATTTTTCAAAGCAGATCATTTTATATTTATTTCTTTTTATGGGGTGGGGGTTGCTTGGTATGAGTCTTTCCTGTCACTGAACAAACGTATACCTGTGAATCCAATCTGGAGAGAGAGGGAGGAAGAACACAAAAGGGAGAGAATATAAAGCATATCTGTGTTTAGCAGAGGACAATCAATTAGATTCATTATCTGCTCTACATTCCAGTCACTTCTTTAAAAGAAAAGAAGCACATAATACCATGGCAACAGTTAGACCTGCAGTCCGTTATGGTATATAATCATTAAGAGGTCTTCAGCCTCGCCTGAAAATAGATATGAAAAAAATTCACAGTGGCTGCACAAACTCCCTACATTTATGCTGATTAAATGACAAGTTTGTAATTTACAGGTGTCTTATTGCCATGGGAATGCAATCATACAATTCCATTTTAGAATTCAAGGGCTTTTGAAACATGCTGCATGACTGTTAGCTGGGCTGCAAGCTAAGATTAAATTGAAAGGGTGGCATGTAGATTTTAGAACATGGTGTTGACATTTACTGGCCAATCACATTTTGCAACACTCCTGCATGACAGCAGATGTTGACCTTTCAAGCTTTCCCTATCTGCTTTCACGCATTACCTGCAGAAATTAACATAACTCTGCTTCCTGCTCTATGCTGCTGTTAATGTCTTCTGGGAATTGAGATTCATGAATTCAGTTATTACCCAGGCTTGAGACCCATTTTATACTCTAAGCACAGAACTAAGAGCTCCTGGGAGCTGGTATTTTTGGATGTTGCTTCAACTACCTTTGTGGTTGAGGGATAGCTAGAAGCTATGGAGTAAAAAATGTCATAGGGAACAAGAGGAGAAATACACGGAGGAGGACAGCTTCAAGGAGAATGCTAAGGGCCAAATAATTGCAGAAATATGGGATAGGAGAGCTTAAAACACGACAAGGGTACATTTTAAGTAAATCAAATAATGGTGTGAGTTTCACTTCTCTTGTTAAGCGAACCATGAAAATGATACCCCTTAGAGTCTGTGTGCAGTGAGCTTCAGGGTTTGCTCCACAATGCCTGGGGCCTCTATTATCTATGATTTAGGAGAGAAACAATCTGAGATAAAGATGTCATAGGTAGCCCTCAGGAGTTCTGTGCATAATTGTGAGCCACATTCTGCAGTGCTTCCTTCTAAATAATAATCCTACCATTCTCTATCTTGTCAGCTATTTTTTGTTCAGTTTTTCCTAAGCAGAGAAGCTTTGCTTCTTAAATATTTGGAGGGGACAATTCAATGGGGGAATGAAATTCTGAGATACATTATTTTCTGGGACAGGAATTAGCACTTCTTATAAGTCCTATTAACACAGATATCATTACAATGTCATATCTCTAGAAATTGGAGGACAAAGTTATAGCATTGTTCATCAAAATTTGCACACTGTAAAGGGGGATTCTGAATTTTGTTTAACCTCTTCTCCAGGTTAGCTATATGGATTTAGTAAATTTCCTGTCGTTCTGTCTTTTAGTCCTTGGAGAGCATCTATGAAATATCTAAGTCGCAGTTCTGTGGAATCTAGTGTTTTGAGATACAAGCAGTTGCATTTATCTCAAATAGGAATTGATTAACAGAGCTCAAGATGTCACCGATGAGATATGCAAATACAGGCTACTTCAATGGCATTCCTCTGACTTACCCTCCAGCAAACATTCTGTGCTGATTTGCATGTTTCAGCCACGGTGAATTTTCCAGCAGTTTCTCTGAAACCAGCACCTTTTACTGCATATATGAAATACACAAGCAGCATGATTTGAAGGGCCAAGACCCACCCTTTAAAAATATCTTTCCAACTCATTTCCACTGTGCTTAAGGGTCTATGTTTTGAAATTACTTTATATGTATGAATTAATATTCTCCAAAAATTGCTTAAATGCAAAGGAATGCTCCTGGGATGGGTGATAACAGTGTTGCTAGTATTTTCCTATAAATAAATTGGCCTGGTTTCTTTCTTGAGAGGAAAGACCAGTGAAGATACAAATATCCAAATTCCAGATGGACATCCCCAACTGGATATCCTATAAGCACCTCAAATTAAGGGTGTCAAACCTGAGCTGATCATCTCGACCCCACCTCAATCATTGAATTTACTTTTCCTTCTAAACCAGAGAATGTGAGGTACACATTCATCTTTGTCCTACACTATACCAGTTGGACTTTATCCTGAGGAAAATTGAGAAGGATTGTAAACAGGGGAGTTGCCTGATAAAACTAGCATTAAAAAATTATCCTGAATTATAGGCTGAAGGATTGGATGGAGATGAACTGAGCATGGGAATGACGCAAATAAGGGAGGGACATCTGGGATGTTATTGAAGTAACCCAGAGTGATGATTTCCTTAAACAATTTAGTAGAGTGGTGATCCTGAGAAGTGTCCAGGCTTGAGATTTAAGAAGGCTGAATGGAATTTGAAGATGTATATAATGGGTGATATGGGTAAGGGTGGAGTAAGGGATGAATTCCTAGTTTTTCTCCTTAAAACACAGTAGCTGCTGGTGTTTCTCGTTGAGGAAGGGGACATATAGCAAAAAAAAACTTTGGGGAAATATGTTTATTTCACTTTTAGACATGCAATTTTGAAATCCTATAAGATAACCAGCTGGACCTAATTCTTTAAGCTCCTACAGCCAAATACATTTTTCACAAACCACCACATAAAATGGAATCTCCAGCATTCTTTTTGTTCATGGTCCAAATTGGCACTTGCTTATTCCAGGCCCTTCTAGAAGGCGGCGTTCTAGTGTGGCAAAGAAGGGCTTGGGTTGTGAAATGCAAAGTAGTTGGACCCAAGTCCCTGATCTGTGTTTTGCTTGTGTGATCTTGGATGAAACACTTGGCATTTAAATTTCTTTATGCTTAAAATGGAGCTGTTACAACTCGCATTGGCATATAATGAACACTCAAATAGGATATTTTCTATTTTTTAATACTCATTTTATTTTTACTGATTTTTTTTTCTTTTTTTGTGGGGGGGGCTTGTTTTTGTGTTTTTGCTTTCAGCCTGATCTCATCATCAACTTTTGCAGGCAGGACCATCTTCTAGATAAGACTTTCTAGGCTTCCACATGTTGCCCAGGCAGTTCCATTCTGTTGCAGGGCCCTCTACCTCACTGCTTAGCTACCCTCAACCCACAAAATAACACTTTAACGGGATTGAATGGGAACTATTCTGTGCAACTAGAGGTCAAAGCAAGTAGATCAGACACTATAAATGTAGATTCCTAGCCTGCTAAAATTTGGTTGTTTATTGAATCTATCCAAATGAGAAATTATGATTCTGTATATGAATTTAAATTTTATTGCTGTCATAATTGTTTTTTTCTATTTTTCCACTAAACAGTACTGAGAAGAATAGAGATAATACCATTTTATAAGAGGAATGTAAAGACATTCTTATAATCTATGGATCCTGACCAATCGTTGATTATATACAACATTATGGAGATGCACCATCGTCATATTGATTTGCCTTTAGCAGCTTCTAAACTATTTCTACTAATAAAAATGAACCCCTCTATACTTTTCTAGACCTCTTAATCAGGATTGTCCTACAAGAGGACCTGATTTTGGAAGGCAAATAATAAAGCATATATGTACTAAGGCAGGGCTTTAGATAGGTCAGCATTTCCTAAGAAAAGAAATGATTGGGTTTGCATGATCTATGTCAGAGTGTAATTAATTAAGAAGCATTTATGAACAAATGCCCAAAGTAGGAAGTTACGTAAAAATAAAGTTCTTAGGTTAAATTTTCAAGTGTGATTTAGTTAATTTTTGGAAGTGACTTTCCAAAATGTCTCATTCATATAAATTTTGAAATATGTAAAAATAAATTATCTTTAACAAATATGTATTTAGTGTCCATTATAAGCCAGGTGGTAGAGAAGGGAAAATCCCTTCCTTTCTTCCCACATTTCTTCATTCATCAGCAGAAGACACATGCTTCATGTTTCTATTTTCTTTCCCTTGCTTCACCCATACCGTCTACCCTCTTACAACGTTCACACAAAACCTGATTTCTAAGATCAGCCATGTTTTACTAGTGTGATTACTTTGCCTTAGATATAAAAGCCTATCAGCAGCCTCTCTCTTGTGCTGCCTCATGGAGCAAGCTCACTTGGGCAGAGCCTGATCATACTCTGTCTTCTTCTATCTGTTATTCACTCACAACAGAGTGAAAAAGTGATGCCAGAGTTACCTAGGAGACTTGGCTATCTTTTTTATAATGGTACACTTGGTTCATGACATTATATAAATTTCAAGTATACATCATTATATATTTTGATTTCTGCATAAATTACATCATGTTCACCACCCAAAGACTAATTATAATCCATCACCACACACATGTGCCTAACCACCCCTTTCTTCATCTTCCCTCACCGCTTCCCTTCTGGTAACATCAGTCCAGTCTCTGTTTCTGTATTTGTTTGTCATTGTTTTTATCTTCTACTTATGAGTGAGATCCTACAATATTTGACTTTCTCCTTCTGACTTATTTCACTTAGTGTAATACCCCCAAAGTCCATCCATGTTGTCACAAATGGCCAGATTTCATCATTTCTTATGGCTGAGTAGTATTCCATTGTATATATATACCACCTCTTTATCGATTCATCCCTTGATGGGCATCTAGGTTGCTTCCAAGACTTGCCTATCTCAATTGCTAGAGGAAGGGGAAAGAAGGAGAACACAACCTAAACAGCAATCTCCTTTCCAAGTGTATGGAAACTCTTTATTCAGAGGGATGAGTACTTCCCCTGCACTTAGTAAAGTGGTATTTTGCTTCCATTTGATTATTGTTCTTTGAAAATAGCTTTCTCAGCAGGGAACTCCTAGAATAGAAGGGTTTAGCGGTAAGAACATGAAAATCTCTTCTGAATCTTGTTATCCACTGTGTTTTAACCAGCATTAGGCAGAAACATCCAAGTTCAGTGGAAACAGAGCAGCAGCTTATTCCCAAATTTCCCTACTTTTTTGTGTGAAAATCATACAAGACCAAAAAAAAAACCTGAAAAAATATAAACTACTTCTTCAATGAGACTAGTGCATGCAGAACATCCACACTTTAAGCGTGGTCAAAAACAAGCTAAGGACACTTGATGTGGGCAGCCACAATTGTGTGCCAGTGTGCTAGGAAGATCAGCGTGTGTGTAGGGGCTTAAGATTGAAAGCAAATATATTCTCCTGGAAGATACATAATTTCTGAGTCTGAGGTGTTGTGAGACAGATTGAATCGAACAGTGCTCAATCCCTGGAGGAGTAGGAGAGAAAGAAGAGGTAGAAGGAGTCTGGGGTCCAAGACTTAACTCATGGAAGAAAGGAATGCCTTAGAAAGTAAATGGAACACTTGAAAAATAGAGGGTATCCCTTTTGTTAGCCCAGAGCTTGAGATAACGTAAGAACAGAAGGTCTCCCAATCCAGATCAGATCTAGAGTGAGAGGTAAACGTTACATGGTCACCCAGAACAGCCATCTTTTAAAGAATGTGTCATTATAGCAAAAGAAGATGTTGGGGCTGGCCCCGTGGCCGAGTGGTTAAGTTCGCGCGCTCCGCTGCAGGCAGCCCAGTGTTTCGTTGGTTCGGATCCTGGGCGCGGACATGGCGCTGCTCATCAAACCACGCTGAGGCAGCGTCCCACATGCCACAACTAGAAGGACCCACAACAAAGAATATACAACTATATACTGGGGGGCTTCGGGGAGAAAAAGGAAAAATAAAATCTTTAACAAAAAAAAAAAAGAAGAAGATGTTGAAGAGAGAAACTTGATAAAGTCTGTAGCCTCTTCACCGTTTCGGTCATATTATCTTAATATATGACCCAGATAAATTTAACTAATTAAAATACAAATAATAAAAAGTGTAAATATAGTATCCTTTAAAAACATATTACAAGTAAAGTAGAAATAATAGCATCCAGACACCAATGAATAAAAGCAAAATTCACTAGAAGTGTATTTCATTTGAAAGGCATACAAAAAGTACAGGCAAAATATGCCCACATAACTTTTAAAAAAATACACCCTAGTGAAATCATTACTAAGAAGTAAGTCTTTAAAACAGAAATATAAGCACTCAGGGAAGATATGGCTAGATATCAGAAAGAAGGAACCATTAAGATTTACGGAAATAATGGAAAAAATAAAAAGACCAAACTGTTTCATAAATTGTCTAAATTAAAAGGGGCAAGATGGAAAATAAACCCCTGAAAAGCACAGGAAAGAATTTGTGAGGTAAAATTGAGAAAAATCAACAAAATGAAATAAAAGAAGTGATATTAATGATTGGGCAGAATACGAATTTCAGAATATAGTCAAAGGACATTGTTTTTCACACAAATGGAATCCACAAAAAAGAAAACTAAAACAATAAAAGTAAATAAATGTAATGCAAACATTTTCCTTAAAAAATATGAATCTTTATTAGGGCACAAAACATTAACCAAGCTGAAATATTTTCTAGTAAATTTAGTAGGTTTATAAAAAAAATGCTTTGGACAGTCATAAAAATAAAATAAAATTCACTTGTAGGGGATGAAAATCATCCTGACATCAGATTTCTTCACGGCAACATTTAATGTTATAAAGCACTAGTGCAACACCCACTAGATGCTAAGGAAAGAAAACGTGAGACAAAGATTTCACCACCAACCAATCTCTCCTTAAATTGTATGGGTTATAGACAAGCAGTTTTGAACCTGGAACATAGCACATAGAAAAGACTCTGTAGGATATGGAACATTCCCTAGCATGATTAAGTGAAAAACAAGTTCAAAATAGTGTGTGTATGTGTGTCTGCATATTACATTTTCATAAGAAAGAGGGGGACTAGAAATATATATTCATATATGCTCACATTTGCTTAAAGAGACTATAGAAGGATGCACCCGGAAACTAACAAAATGGTTATCTCTGGAGGTGGGGGATGAGTTAGAAACAAGGTAGATGGGGCAGGATGAGCCTAAGACTTTGCAATACATAATTTTCTTATGTTATTGTGTTTTTTGAATCACATAATGTATTACTTACTTTGAAGTTAATCTAAATAAAAACAAAAGCAAAATAAAAAAGTGTTACACAGTTTAGAGGGATAAGACAGGTACTCTGTTCTCAAATGACATCTATGTAATCATGAAAAAAAGATGATTAAAAATTATTGCAATACATGGTGAAACAAAGAACAAAGTGCCATGAGATTTCATCAGGTAGGTATTCGTATCTGGGTAAGGATAATAGAAATATTCTTAAAGGAAAAGTAGCATTTGAGGAGGACCAGCTTCACAGGTGGGAGACCTGTGCTGTTATTTAGAAGAGCCCTTCCCTTGGTTTAATGCTCCAATGTTGCTATCTTGAAATTCTAAATAACTTTTAAATAAGTGGTCCTATATTTTTGTTTTGAACTGGGCACTGCAAATTATGCAGCCAGTCCAGCACTGGAGACAGAATTTGGAGTTAACATTTCCTCATTGATGTCGCCGAAATCTAGCATCTCTGAGAAGCCCTCTGGACTAATGTATAGGTGTGATATAAAGGGAAAGCAAGAACACGAAATATTATGATTCACATTACTCGGTAATTCTGATTATTAGAATTTTATTTTAATATCTGATTCCTATTTTAAAATCTTTCTTACCCATTCTATACAGTACTTACATAATATGACGTGGTAAACAACAAAGAACAGAACTCCTACAGGTATTTATTATTTTTAACAATGGAGGTTAGAAAGTCAGGACTCCAAAATTTATATTAAGGGGAGACATAGGGGCAACAGTGGGATTGAAAGGGGGTGGGTCTGCTGGATTTCTTTCAAAGTTGTATTTGGTTAACGATCAAGATCATCTTAAAGTCCCCTTCAAGGCTGAGTAAAATTTAGACAGGCTTCCTTCTAATTCTAGACCCCTGATTTCCCTTATCTTAGAGAATTTACTTTAGAAACCTTGTCATTGTAAATTCTTTCTCTGCCCCTTTGAGATGTACATCTTTTCAAAATCTTCTCACCAGTTCTACAACCCAGGAACATCTTTCTCAATGACTCCCAGATAGCCCTTTGAAACGTAAACATCAAGGAAGATAGAGCCCCTATCTCTCAGTTTCTGTGGGAAGATAGGAGCCTAATTTCTGGAAGGTGTCTTGCTCCAAGTTGTAAAACTACTTCTTGTAATGAAGATATAACAAAGTTTACTTTTCCTTTGGGTATAACCAATTAGCAAACACAGATGGCCTGTGATGCCCCGACACCAGCTATTAAAAACTTTCCAGCTTTTCGTTTCAGTGAAGTTGAGCTCAGACTGAGTTCCGATCTCTAGGCCCTATTGCAACATCCTTGAGTAAAGTCTTCCTTTTCTGCTTAACTTTGTTCTTTATCCAGGCAGTTTTCGCTTTGATACTAGCATTTTACAAAGGTTGAGAAAATGTCAGTTGTCCATGTCAAAAGTGAAGTGCTGATAAAGATTATGGTTTTGTAGAGGGGATGTGGAAATTGGGCTAAAACTTTATCCCCATATCTGATAAATCATGTCTTTGAGGACCCTGGGGTGTAATGCAATTTTTAAAAGATTTAATATGCTAATAATTAAGCAAATATTTTATTAGTAATACTATCTAAGGCATCCACAACGTTTATGTTTCAAAGCAGATTGAAAGAGAAACGAGATTAGGAACATTGTCGCAGCTTTATATGAGATGGTCCCTTTCCCGGTCCTTGTAGCCAAGACAGATCAATGAGTTTTGTGTCCTGGCCTGCTCTCTGCCAGCAGTTGCCTGCTGGTGATTTAGCTTTCCTTTCTGTGCTTGATGTGATGCCATATTTTTCTTAAGGTCCTCTGCATCTCAGATGTGATTTTTCAAAGCATTCGTTTTTCAGGCAGAGCTTTTTCTGCAGGTCCCCCCCTCCACTTTCAAACACTGAGTATTATCCTCACTCCTCCCAAGAAATGGACCTCATATTTCAACACCTCATCTAATAGGATTTTTGTTTCTGCTCTGATGAAATGTGGCTTAGATATATTTATTTTCTGTACACCTCTGCTTGCTAGGAAAGTGCATACCAAGTAATGTGAAGGCATTCTTCGTTTCTGGATTGAAGAGTGTTTACAAAGGAATAAGAGGGACTTTGTATGCAAATGAAATCTTTGGCACAGAGTTCCACCTAGTTAAACACCTAAATATGCCCCCTGCAGAAAATTAGGTACTGAATTGTGCACCAATGTCCTTAAAGGCATTAATTAGACCTTTAATTTTATCATGTGGGAAATGTGCTCCAGTCAAGAAACACCTGGCGAAGACAAATTGGAAAGGAAACAATCAAATTAAAGTGTCTCAATAAACAGCACCAAAATATTAAACAAAATGCATGTGCTTAAACAAACATGGAGTTACAGAGGTAGAGGAAAAGGAAAGAAAACCTATACAGAGGCTTCGAACTTCAAGTAAGAAATAAAAAAGTGAATTGCATTGTTAAAACAAATGTTCCCAGAAAGGAAAGAATTTGCCCTAATTCTTGGGGAAAAATTCATCATGGACTCATTTAAAAAATATTAATACCTGTTATTTGACGGATTTTGGTGCCCTCTCCAATTTAAGTGGCCTTTTTCTCTTGTTTACCTAATACAAGTAGGTGGTTTCTTTCTACTGAACTTAACTAATATAGAAATTATTCCTACTGAACTTTGCTAATACAGAAATTTAAGAAATCCTTCGAGGCAAAACAGTTATGGTAATTCAATGTTTCTAAATATAGTAACTAGTCAAGAAAGAGTAATAATAAAAATATTTTCTAATGCTAAGTATATGCAAACCATATATGTCCACATATATGTATACCATATATACATATACCATATATATACATTGTATATACACATATATGTATGCATTCATTATTGTTACTGGCTTTTGATGGGGAAAGTGATTATATTTATGCATGTTATTTAATGTTCTAAATTGTGCAAACTCCACTCCCCCACCCCGTCCCTCTACAATCTACAAATCATGTGGGAGGCATTCCCACTGAAGGGCAGAGGCAGTTCCAATATTGGGACTCCGTAAATTACCTTCAAAAGATATTAGTAGGGAAAGAACACAGGTGGGAATCAAGTTCCTCCTCAGAACATACGTTTATAACTCTGGCTTTATGAAATACAGTAACATCACATGTCCCAGCAACCTAGAATACCTTTTTGAACTTAAGATGTAGTTTTCTTCATTCTTTTATCCATTTCCTTAATTTCCTTCATTCTTTCTTCCAGAAACATTATTCATTTTGTTGATTTATCTAAAATAGTGACTTCAGTAACCTCTTGGTATTGACATTACTGCAATAGCATTACAGAACAAATAAGGGTGGAAAAGTCATATGTTTCATCTCTGTAAATAGAGGTTGCAACTCTATGTAAATGAAATACTCCAGATACTTAGATATTAATAGGAAAAGGCTATATTTTAATATAATTTTCACTGTTTTGATTGCTGTGTCATTTTTTAGCAAAGGAAAAAAATTATTTCTAAGGCAGGATCAGCAAACCTTTTACTAAAGGGCCAGATAGTAAATTCTTTAGGCTTTGAAAAAGGCATAAAGCCCTAGGCCTGCTGTTTGCCACCCTCTGTTTGGTTGGACTGAGGGGAGTGATGACCAATGATGAGGGAAATAAACAAGCCCACAGAAAATCTAGTTCATTGTGAAACTTGTGTCGGTTAAGTTGCTTTCCTGAAGACAAATCAAGCAGAAATGGCTTAAATCTCAATAGGTTGGATTTAGGTTAAACATAAATATAAGCCTCTCATCAAACGAGGCCTCTCATCAGATACATCGTCTTCCCTAATAAAACTTAACTCAAAATCCGTAGCATCATGTCCTACATGACTTTGTTCCTTCCTATCCTCCCACCTTTCGCTTCGTACTCTTTCATTTAATGCTTTGTTTCACAGTTCTGTTTATTTGCCATTATTTAGATTGCTCCAGTTTAGCTCACACATGCCATCCCATGAGTTAATATTCTGGAATAGTATCAGAACTGATAGTTTGCCTCTTTTCATCCCGTAATATTCTCCTTATAAGCTAACTCCACTGGAAGGAGGCAATGTTTACAACCTTTCCAAATTGGATTAGGTGTTTCTCTTAGCTCCTCTAATAGGGTATTTATGGGTTGACATTTCGCTTAAAAAAATTTAGAACAGTTTTAGATATATGGAAAAATTGTGAAGACAGTACAAAGTGTTTCTACATACCCACACCAAGTTTCCCAGATTATTAACATCTTAAATTAGTATGGCACAATTTTTAAAACTAACAAATCTATATTGACACACTATTATAGACTAAAGCCTATACTTCATTCAGATTTCCTTAGTTTTTCCTAGTGCCCCTTTTCTGTTCCAAGATTTCATCCAGGATACATATTACTTTTGTTCATCATGTTTCCTTAGCCTTCTCATGACAACTTCTCAGACTTTCCTTGTTTTTGATGATCTTGGCAGTTTTGAGAAGTACTAGTCAGGTATGTTGTAGAATGTCCCCCAGTTGAGATTTGTCTCACATTTTTCTTGTGGTTAAATTGAGGTTATGTATTTTTGGGAGAAAGACCACAGGGGTAAAGTGTCATTTTCATCACATCACATCAAGGATACATACTGTCAACCTCGTATCATTGTTGGTGCTAAATTTTATCATGTGGCAGAGAAAATATGGATCAGATTTCTCTAACAGTAAAATTACTCTTTTATCCCTCTTTCGAGACTGCACTCTTTGGAAGGAAGTCACTATGTACAGGCCACACTCAAGGAGTGGTGAGTTGAGCTTCACCTCCTTGAAGGATGTGGCAGGTACAATAAGGCCTCCCACAGACATCCATGTCCTAATCTCCAGAATCTGTGAATATGTTATTTTACATGGCAAAGAGGAATTAAAGTTCAAATGGATTTAAGGTCACTAATCAACTGACCTCAAAATAGGGAGATTATCTAGGATGATCTAGCTGGGCTCAGTTGATTAAAAGAGTCCTTAAAAGTGGAGAAGAGTCAGAAAAAGAGATGTGACTATGGAAGAATAATCCCTGAGATGCAATTTTGCTTGCTTGGATGATGGAGAAAGGAGCCATGAGCCAAGATATGTGGGGTGACTTCTAAAAGCTGGCAAAGACAAGGAAAAGGATTTATTCCTCGGAACTCCAAAAAGGAATGCATTCCTGTTCACACTTTGAAATTTACCCAGTGAGACCTGTGTTGCACTTCTAACTGCAGGACTGTAAGAATGCTGGAGTATCTACATAAATTATTTGGAATTTTTCTGCATGAGACAATTATCACTTCTCTATTTACTTATTTACTCAGTCACATATATGAGTGTTGACCTGTAGATGTTTCATATTTTGGGTTATAATCCAACATAATTTTATTTATTTTAGTGTCCACCTGTCCGACTTTGATCATTGGGAGTTCTCTCAATTGGCTCCTATGTCCCCTTGACATACTCCCATTAGCGTGTGTGTGTATTTAGCACTTCCTATGTCAGACATTACAAGATATTTCACTCTTGTCTTGTATATTCCCGGTCCAAATCCTAGAGTCCGCCATTTCTACAAAGAATCCTGTTTTCTTTTACTGTAGAACAGTATTAGAAATCAAGATTTGGAAGGCAATTGCTTGTTGCTACTGGAGTGTCCTTCCTTCTAAGTTCTCTGCCTGACAAAGCAAGGATATATATGTGTGTATACTAACCTGTGTGTGTAAATGTATCTATGAATATTTCTATATGTAAGCATCTATACTAAGGTGAACATGAGCTTATACTGATGTCTTCAGCTTAGATATATTAACACACAATCTTTCTAGCTTTCTCTCCTTTCTTGTAACCTCCCACTCCAACAGTGAGAAACATAGCACCCAGCATCTGTCATCATTCACTTACTTGTTTAATTCCAGTACATATGTATATTTGTATCAGAATTGTTAACCTATATCCTCTTGGAAAACAACTTTACCTGCTACAGTATGGTGCTTATATGCAATTTATTTTGCACTGAGTCTTAGAGATTCTACTCATTTCCAAAATAACTTAGCTTGGCATGTTTTTTCCCCACCCCATGCAGTGAGGTTGTTTCAGACATTTGTAAGTGAATGTTTTTTCAGGTCCCATAATATATTAGCATCAAACATGGCATGGTGAAAATGTACAGGATACACTTATATTAAAAATATGTCTTCCATTGTTTACCTGAAATTCAAATTTAAGTGGGTGTCTTGTATTTAATCTGGCATTCCTACCCCTTCTGTTCTGTGAATGCCTCATGTGCATTGGTCGTAACTTCAATCTAAACCTAACCCAAGCCCTAATTACATCCACAAAACACTAAATTTTATATACATATTGACTGAATGCATCAAGGAATCCTGACTAAAAGAAGGGAAATTCCCTTAGTGTGGTTTCTCAAAGTTCCACAGAAGTACACTTTTTTAAAAAACAAAGAAATAAATAAAAAAACAACATACCCAACCATAATTTCCTCATAAATATAAGATAATTAACAAGAAAATTAAAGAACAGCTTTCTTGACCAGGAGATTTGCAAAGATGTAATATCAGTTGTGAAATTTCCCAAAAGGATATAATAAATTAATGTCCCTAGGTGAAAATTAAACACAGCATAGGTTGTTCGAGTTAAAATCATTAAGATAACACAAAAGCTTTTCAAAGCATAAGTTGATCAGTGGAAATATTTTCCCATTAAATAAGAAAGAAGACTAATAAAGTTCCAAAAGTTTTTTAAGCTTATTATTTCAGAAGTTTTTGAAATAAAATGATTAGAACATAAATCCCTAAGAGAGAAAGTGAAGGGAGTCGAGCTGGAATAGGGAAGATTATTATAATTTTTTTAAATGTTGTGTTTAAATCATCAGTCTCTGGTAGCTTTGCTATTGTTGTTTCAAGAAACTGACTATGTCATATGACTTCTAGATGTTATTTTTGACAGTTTTCTGGAGGTGGCCTAAGATTCCTAAGATTCAATATGAGTGACTAGAAAATATAGGATTGCTCACTAAATTTGGCTACAAAAAACTAAATTCAGTCAACCAATGGATATGCCTGATCTGCAAAGCTCTAAGCAAGAGGCAATATAATTGTGTGCATAAAAATTAGGAAAATTCAATGGAGTTGAGTAGGAGTGATGAAGCGGAGTTAGGAGGTAAGATGGTGAGGAAACAGCAGAATTCATTCTGGTTGGGGTAGGGTGGGTGGGTGAGGGGGTGTTGTTGAATTCTCTGTTCCAAGTATTTTGAAGCTAAATGGAAAACCACTAATGTGCCATAGATATTCAAAAGTTTCACCTGACTGTATAGTTTCATTCTTTCTAACTATTTGCTCTTATCTGAAGGGGGTTATTTACTTTCCATTGTTTTGAAACTATTCTTGTTTTTCTAGAAAACATCTAAAAATAATAAAATTGGGCAATCATATCCAAAGCTTTGAAAATGTTCTATTTAAAATAACCTCTTCAACAATTCACTTACTTATTTTGCCTGTAAAATTCCAATATTGTGCAGAACAACCAACTGCTCATATATCTCTCCCAGATGGAAAGTTGAGACAAATTATTATTTAAAGGCAGTATAACAGTGCTTTAGCTTTTCTCTTTGACCTCATTATCTGTGGTGAGTCAGTAAACAGTTTTTTTTACATAGCCATGCTGTTGAAAAATGTTCACTTTCAAACATTAAGGGCGCTCACTAGATTTCCAGACTAGCTGTATCCCTTAAATATATTGAATGCATTAAGCAAATTTTAAAGAATTTCTTTTAATGTTACTCTTATGATTTGAATTGTGTCCCCCAAATATTCACATATTGAAATCCTAAGTCCCAACACTTCAGACTTTCTTTTTAAATAGGATCATTGCAGATGTAATTAGTTAAGATGAGGTCATACTGGAGTAGGGTGTGGCCCTAACCCAATACCACTGGTATCCTTATGTGAAGATGGTCCTGTGAAAACAGAGAGACACCCAGAGAGAATGCCAGGTGAAGCCAAACAATTGAAGTGATGAATCTACAAGCCAAAGAATACCAAAGATTGCCAGCAGACCATAGCAGCTAGGAAGAGTTAAGAGAGGATTCCTCTACAGTTTTCAGAGGGAACATGGCTCTGCCACCATCTTGATTTTAGACTTCCAGCCTCAAGAACTGTGAGACAATAAATGTCTATTTGTGGTACTTTGTTACAGATGCCTTAGGAAAGTAATACAGGTGTCAATATATTATGGATGAGTTTCTGGATCTTCAGGTTTTGTCCACTGATCTATTTGCTATCTTGACATGAATAACATTCTGGCTTAGTTATTATAGCCTTATAATAATGTTTTATATCCATTTGGGTAAATCCTTCAACTTCTTTTTTCTTCAAAGGAGAGGAAAAACTTGGCTATTCTTGGTCCTTGAGAATTTTATATAAATTTTTGAATCAGCTTGTCAAGTCCACAAAAATAAACCTATTGAGATTCCAATTTAGATTGCATTGGCTCCATAGAAAGTTTGGAGGAGAATTGATAACTATACAATATTGTCTTCCATAGTAAGAAAATAAGTTTTATTCTCTGTTTATATCTTCTCTAATGTTTTTGTATATTTTTAAATAATTTTTCTCACGTGTGACTTTCATTAGATTCACTTCTATGCAATAAAGTTGATGCTAATTTAATAAAATTTATTTTTTATGTTTATTATTGATAGGATATAATTGAATTATAGGAATACATATAGTTAATTTTTATATACTAATGTTATATCTTAAAAATTGCCATCCCTTAAGTTAAATTTTCTGTTCCAAAATTTTTTGTATAAATTATTTAAGTTTGTAAGTTTTTGTTCCAAATGTATAGTGGATTCTCTGTAAACCTACTTATAACCTGCAAATAATGGCAGATGGTTTCCTTTTTCCTAATTTCCTTCTTTTTCTTTTCTTAATGACCTGGCTGCTACCTCCATTACAACGTTTAAAGGATGTTATGTGAATAAGCACCTTTGCTGTACTTCTGATCTCAAAGACAAAGCTTTCAATGTATCAACATACATAAAGAAGTTTGTTTTAGGATTTTGAAGACATCTCTTTTTTCAGGTTAAGTAAATTCTCTTATATTCTTAGTTTGATAGGAGTTTTATTGTGAGTCAATGTAGAATCATTTTTTTATCTTTTGAAACTACCGTAATATTTTCCAATTCTTCTCCTTAAACTTGTAAAAGTGGCATGTTGCTGTTTCCTGCAGATGTTCTCACACTAATTTTTTTTCAAACATTGTAAACTTATTTTACATTCTTTACATTATTGTGATCATTTTGATATTTGAAGTTTTAGGGGATCTGTTTATGCTAGCTTGGGTTTTTCGTTTTTCTTATTGTTTTGTGTTTGGTAATATCTGACTATGAACGTCTGACCGTTTCTCTTGCAAAACTGTCAGCCTGACCTCTTAGAGACTTAAAATGAAGGTTCATCCTCTGTAAATGGTTTGCGTTTGTTTCTCCCAGGCAGCTGGATACATTACTAGTCTAGAAACACTTTAAACTAGAAAAAAATTGGCTTAAAGTTTTTTTTATACTACTTAGTAGATGTTAACTGAGGCTTCACGTGACATTCTTTGGTCAATAAAATGTAAGCAAAAGTGACCTATCACTTCCGAGCAAAAGCTTTCAGAGCAAGACCATAGTTTCCCATCTTCCTTTCCCTTTGTCACAACACTCAGCAATGTTTCACATTGACTCTGCTCTATCAGCCCAGGTTCCAATAGGACGAAAACCTGGATGCAAGCCATATTTTACCTAAAACACCCTTGTGGTGTGAGTAAGAAATACGTCTCCATTGATATAAGCCATGAAGGATTTGAAATGGTTTGGTACTCCCACATAACATAGCCTGTTTTTGACTCATAGAGGCAATGACCAAGGTCAATAGGGAGGCACAAGAGGATGAGTCTTGGTACTCTCTGAGGTGAGAGCTAATAGACCTCCTACTATAATCCAGAATTTTTCCATCTAAGTACAGTTGTTTGTGAGAAGATTGCATACTGAGGCTTGATACTATGTCATGTAATGGGGCTCCCAGGGCACGACTCCTGGAGCATGGAGACTTACATGTGGCTCACAGGAGGCTGCTGTGGCTTTTAAAGCTTGGAGAGATGCATGGCTTTTCCCAGATGGTAGCTCACCAAAGCTTAGCTCAAGAAACCTTCTGAAGCTCTTCTCCTTCCATTCCTTAATGCAGACAATAAAGCATGCAAAAAGTCAGTTACTTCACTATTAGACAAAAAGGCACACATAAGCATATTTTCCAGCTTCTCATCTAAAGCCTCCCTAAATCTGATAATCATCCATGAAGAATAACTTCTAAAATATAAAACATTCATTTTTCTTCATGTAAGTATCCCACTTCTTAACACAATGCTCTTTAAATCCCTAATTTAAAGTTTTTGCGATAATTATTTTCATAAACATAAGCATAAAACATAAACATAATTTATGTTCAAGACATAAAGGGTCTCCATTTTTTGGCTCTTTAGTTTTGACTCCTGTGTTTTCCTTTACATCTATAACAATGGAAAAAAATCTGTCAATATAGATAATACAATTTTTTTTCTTTTGTCACTGTCATGGCCTGCCCTTTATAAAAGGTGAACAATACCTAGAATCTGAAGGACTGTGCCAGCCTGTGATCTCCATTCAGGTCAGTTTCAGGGGAGCTTTATCCAGATGGGTTCTTTGAATTCCAACAGTCAGGTTGGCCCCCAGCCAGTGTAAGTCTATGGAGCTGCAGCATTAGGCGTTGTCACCAGCTGCAGAATCGCGGTGCCTGTTTGCAGAAGCTGTCAACTGTCACCCGTTCTGAAGACCACTTCCCATCTTGCTTTTGTTAGCAAAAAATAAAATTCTATGTCTGCCAGTTAAATATGAGTGAAATTCAACAAATGGCTGCAATGTTATAATAAAAACGTCTGCTCCATGGCCAGTATTTGAAAGGAAGAGAGACTACCTGAGAGATCAGTGCTGAATCCATGTGTGTGAAAACACCTCACTGTCCCTTTGAATTTAATCTGTGTCAAGGGTGTGCTGTAAGAAACAATTCTGAAGGAAACGGTTTCGTGTAAACAGTTACCCATCCTTATAGTAAAAGATGGAGAAATATCATTTGCCCTTTTTTTGGTTTAGGTTATCTAAATAGATACCACAATAGGGGATGAAAGGAACAAAATCTGAACAGAGGTAAATTGAATTTCTATGCCTAGAATTTTATATACAGTTTTATGATTTCTTCATTAGATATGTAGTGCTCTTGGTTCTAGGTTCCTATAAAAAACAAGTGACATATACATAGTCAAACATTCAGCAGTAATCACTACCAGTTACTCAGGTTTTACTGAGTGTCAGCATTATACTAAGCACTTTATAGCTCTGTGTTGGTGCAGAGATTCTGAAGCCCATGTGACCATCAGATTGCTTGCTTGGTATGATCATCATATACGACACAGAGAAACAGCATTGATCTCTCTTATATACTGTGATAGCTGCTGTGTGAATTATGGAGAAAACAATGAAAGAAAAAAAATAATTCATAAGCGTGTTTCACTTTGTTGTTATTTTAGATTATTTCCATATAGACACTTCATTACTATACTCATAATTGAAAATTCTTTTAGAAATACTTATTTTGGGGGCCAGCTTGGTGGCATAGTGGTTAACTTTGTGTGCCCCACTTCAGCGGCCCAGGGTTCATGAGTTAGGGTCTCAGGTGTGGACCTACACACTGCTCATTAAGCCATGCTATGGCGCATCCCACATACAAAATAGAGGAAGATTGGCACAGATGTTAGTTCAGAGCCAATCCTCCTCGCTTAAACAAAAAATTATAAAAACATTTATTTTCAAGTCAAGATTTACAGGAGGAAAATCTCCCATGTATACCTAATTCTTTGCTTACATGTTAGCAAACTAACTGCCTATGAATTTTCATTACAATAATATTCACCAGCTTCAGGACAAATTGAATGTAAGGCAAAGCAATCAGTTAAATTTTAACCTTTTCAGAATTTTAAATAATGTCAAGAAGTAAAATTTTTTTCCGATATCTCGAAAATGCAACAGTTTTTGATGGTCTGAAGCTTATTCGTCAGTTAAGTTTGCTACTGAAGATCACAGAGTACAAAGCAAGTCCTTGGACCAGTTGCACACAAAGAAAGTCCAAAACAAAAAGTTGGTGTTTGCAAAGAGAAACTATGTTGCTTATAAATGGGAAAGTTCCAGTTTATGATGGCATACTGTGACCATGCAATATCTGTCAAAGCAACTGTAGTGAGACAAGAAGTTTTGTCTTATTCATAATTCTAGCTCCACCATCCAACCCTGTTTTGGATGGTGTTAATACCAGCAGCTGGTCCACCTGCTAAGTGAACAGATGAAGTAATGCCAGTAGCTGCTACATCTGTTAAAATGGCAAACAACTTTCATTTGGCTCTCGCCATTAACTTTGCAAACCTGCATTCCTGCCACTCTCCAGATTGCTGCAGCCTTCCAGGAAAATGTACTGCTTTGTCTGTTCCCCTGCTCGGTAGGCTAGAGCACAATTAGTGGTAGGAAGTAGCACCAGAACAACCAGTTTAAGCCCTTAGCTAAAGACATGGGATATAGGTAAAAAAAAAAAAAAAATATATATAATATTATATCTCCAGGCTTTGGAGTCTATTTGGGTTCAAATTCCTGCCCTTACACTTTTTAACTGAAAATGTGTGACTCTGGATCTAGTTGTTTGAACTATTGATACCACAATTCTTCATCTGTACAATGAGAAAACACATTTAACTCACAATGTGTCCATGAGGGTTAAAAAAGAACATGTACATAAAAGCATTTGATATTCAAAACCAGAAGCTCTTTCACAGTTATCATGGCGCCAGTTCTCTAGCAGGTCCCACTCTTGACCTGAAACAATATCAGCCAAGGGTAGACATTTTATTTTATAGGATACAGTTTTAGGAAACATTGTAAGTTCACAAACCAAATAAAACAGAAGTTTTTGGTTTTTTTAAAAACTTTTGCTTTTTAAATTTTTTCTGGGAAGGAAGGGTGACAGAAGACAGGAAAGGCAGCTAACAATTGGCAGGAGATCAGAGCCTGGATTGCAGAATAGGTGGTTTCTTTCTTTTTTTCTGATGAAGCTTCATGCTGAGCTAACAGCTGTTGCCAATCTTCCTCTTTTTGCTTAAGGAAGATTCACCCTAGCTAACATCTATGTCAATCTTCCTCTGTTTTGTATGTGGGATGCCACTACAGCAAGGTCACCAACAAGTGGTGTAGGCCCATGCCCGGGAACCAAACCCAGACTGCCAAAGTGGAGAATATCGAACTTAACCACTAGGCCACAGGACCAGCCCCAATAATGGTTTCTTTTAAGGAAAATTATCAAACATTCATTTTTAAATTATTTTTATTTATTTAAAGTTATTTGTGATAAATCTTTTTTAAATACAGATATTTAATAAAGTTTAATAAACAAATGTCTTCTATGAGTATATACATTTCTGTGTGTGCATGTAAACAAATGTCTTCTATGAGTATATACATTTCTGTGTGTGCATGTGCATGCATGTATTTATAAAAGAAGGAAAAGGATTTCATTCCACAGTTGTGTTTATGCAGTAAGGCACAGTGACAACACATATGTCCATAGATGTGTGGTTCTATTTCTGAGCTTTCAGCTCTGTTCCATTGTTCTGGGTGTCCGTTTTTGCACCAGTATCATGCTGTTTTGATTACTATAGCTTTGTAGTATATTTTGAAGTCAGAGAGTGTGATACCTCCAGCTTTGTTCTTTTTTCTCAGGATTACTTTGGCTATTCGAGGTCTTTTGTTGTTCTAGATACATTTTAGGACTCATCGTTCTATTTCTTTGAAGAATGTCATTGGGATTCTGACTGGGTTAATAATAGGGGAAACTGAGTGTGGGATATGCCAGAATTCTTTGTACTATTTTTGTACTAATCTTATAAATTAAAAACTGTTCTAAGATAAAATGTTTACTTAAAATGATAGGGAAATTAAAGAAGAAACATTTTCTAACTAATGTTAAAATTTAGAACACTTCTTATTTAACCACTGAGTATTGTACTATACGTTAGATCTTTGCACAAAGTGTTACACGTTTTATCCCATTCAGTCATCATCAAAATCATAGGAGACTAAATTAGTTTGCTACTGCTGCCATAACAAATATCATAGACCGTGTGGCTTAAACAACAGAAATTTATTTTCTTACAGTTCGGTAGGTTAGAAGCCAAGATCAAGGCATCAGTAGGATTGGTTTTATTCTGAAGCTTTTCTCGTTTTGGAGATGGGCATCTTTCCCTTAGCCTTAACATGGTCTTCCCTTTGTATATGTCTGCCTCTAATCTCCTCTTCTTATAAAGAAGTCAGTTATATTGGATTATGGCACATCCTATGTGCCCACGTTTAATCTTAATTACCTCTTTAAAGACCCTATCTCCAAATGCAGTCACATTCTGAGGTACTGGGAATTAGGACTTAAACATATGAATTTTGGAGGGATGTAGTTCAGACATTAACAGAGACTAAGAAAAGGTAAGTTACTAGCTCAATGTTATAATGTTACTTAATGGTAGAGCCAAGACTCAAGTCTACTTCTTTTTTAATGTTTTTTTTTTTTTTTTTAGGAAGATGAGCCCTGAGCTAACTACTGCCAGTCCTCTGCTTTTTTTGCTGAGGAATCCTGGCCCTAAGCTAACATCCATGCCTATCTTCCTCTACTTTATATGTGGGACGCCTACCACAGCATGGTGTGCCAAGCGGTGCCATGTCTGCACCCGGGATCTAAACTGGCGAACTCCGGGCCGCCGAGGAGAATGTGTGAACTTAACTGCTGCGCCACTGGGCCAGCCCCTCAAATCTACTTTTATCTTGAATGCCTAGAGCTTTAAGAACTATACAGTTTTATCTAATCTTTTTAGGGAGCCTACTGGTAAAACACAATGAGGGCTGTCTCTTAACTTGTTTAAAAATGTTTATAGATTTCCAGAATCTGCTCTAGATGCACATCATTCAACTATTAAGCTGATAGATACATAATCTTTTCCCTTGAGTGGCTTAGTGTAGTTGGAAATGCAGACGTAAATAAATAATTGCTGTATTTTACTATAAGTGCTACACTATAAGCATGGATAAGGTGCTAAGTGGAGAACAAAGAAAGGTTGCCAACTTGATTTGAGAGATGGGTGGGAGCCAGATATGGGGAAGAGTCAAGAAATCTTTAAATAAGTTGATGCTTAAGTATTGTGGGAAATAAGTAGTAATTCACCAAGCAGATTGGAGTAGCTGGTGTAGGAAGGATATTTTAAGTCCCATTGTACATTACATGTGACTATTTGAAGACCCGATGCCTCATGATCCATTTCATTTGTTGTAGTCGGAGGGAGGTAAAATAGAGTAGCAGAAGGAGATGAGTTTAAAGGTTAAGCAGAGTAGCTGGATGCTGAAAGTCCTCTAGGTTCTGACATGGGTTTTGATTTTAATTCAAGGGTAATGGATTTCAAAGATGATTTTAAGCAGGGAAGCAGAATGATGTTTATTTTAGAAATATTGTACAGCTACATGAAGAATTTTTGAAGTGGCTAAACCGAAGGCAAGATAATAATTTAAAAGAGCATTTCTATGATGATTAGATGTGATAAAAATTTTAACCTTGATAAGTGAAAAGGAAAGCATATTAATCATAAATGTTTAAGAGACATGTAGGTGATATAAATGTATACATCAGATACCTATTTCCCCACTCCAATGGAGTAACTTATCCAGTACAACCTTACCACTTCTCAGACAAAATAGGCTTTAAGAAGAATTAATAATGATTAAGATGTACATTTCATAATTATAGCATGCTAACTCAATAGGAAAATATAAGAATTCTAAATTTATTTGACATAGTGTGTGTGTGTATAGCAAAAATAAACAATTAAAAAGGAGAGGTCGAAATTGATATTTTAAATAAATTCTCATAGTAACTGATAGAAGAAGAAATCAGTAAGTTTTAAAAGAATTTGAACAATTCAATCAACCAAACTGAAATAAGTGACATTTATAATACTTGATATTCAACAGCTGTAGAAAACCAATTATTTTTGAGTATACAAAATAAACCATATGCTGACCTATAAAGCTAGCCTCAATAAGTTTCAAAGGAATGGAATCATACAAATTTGTTCTCTAACTGCCATGCAACTAAAAATAAACCTTCCATTTTTGGGCCAGCCCCACGGCATAGCAGTTAAGTTTGGCACCCTCTGCTTAGGCGACCCAGGTTTGTGGGTTCAGTTCCTGGGCACGGAAATACACCACTCATCAATCATGCTGTGGTGGTGACCCACATATGAAATGGAGGAAGATTGGCACAGATGTTAGGTCAGGGCTGATCTCCCTCCACAAAAAATTGAATAGAGAAATAAATAAATAAATAAACCTTCCATTTTATTTTGTTTGTGAAATTACAATGTGTCTCAAGTAAGTAGAAGGAAGAAAGTAATAGATATAAGAACAAAAATCAGTTTTAGTGAAATAGAAAGTGTGTATACAATTAAGAAACTCTAGATCTAAATATTTGTTCTTTGAAAAGATTAATAAATTTGATAAACATCTAGCCAGATGCATCAAGTAAATAGAAATAACAAATTATCAATATCAGGAATAAAAAAAGCTTACACATGCTTAAAATATGAAGTTATTATGAAAAACTTTATGTCAATATATTTTACAATGTAGCTGAAATGGACAAATTACTTGAAAAGTAAAATTAGTAAAACTGACACACGAAAAAATAGAAAATCTAAGTACTCCTAAATCTCTCAAATAAACTTTATCTTTAATTTAAACCACATCATAAAATCTCCCTCCCTGACCAGATTACTTCACTGCTGATTTTTTCCAAATATTTTAAAAAGTATTAAAAATATTTTAAAAAGTATTAATCTCAGTTTCAAACTGATTTTTTTCTGAAAATTGAAGTAGAGTGAAAATGTCCTACCTCAGCATAATCTTATATGTAAGACTGAAAAAGCAATGCAAGAAAGGAAAATTAAAGGTAATATCTCTGCAAGCAATATGAAAAATTCTAGATAAGATATTAGCAAATTGAATCTAGTGATGTACAAAAAAGATAACATATCACGATAAAGTGAGATTTGTCTTAAGAAAGAAGAAATGTATAACATTTGAAAATCAATCACTGTAATTCAATATATTAATGAAAAAAGAGAAAAGTCATATATTCTGTAGAGCAGAAGCATTTGAGACCATTAAAATTACTTTTGTGATTACAATAACAACAATAAAAAAATCTTCTCAGCAATCTTAGAATAAAGAGGGACTGACTTAATCTGACAAAGAGATCTAAAAAGCAGCAAATTTTAAAAAAGGAACTAGCACTATACTCAGTAGTGAAATATTGAAAGCTTTCCCCATTGGAGTCTGAAAGAAGAGATGTCATGATGTCATGATTCTCAAATGCAGAAAATTCTAAAGGAACTAAGCATATGCTATTAGAATTAATAAGTAATAATAAGTAAAGGTAATAAGACCTCTTGATATAAGATAAAATAATCAATATAATTTCTGTACACCAGAAAAAAGGAACTGGGAATAAAAATTAAAAAGACATTTGCAATAGCACAAGTCACATAAAATTCCTCAGAATAAATCTAACGGAAGATGTGCAAGCCCTCTATCAATAAAATCAGTGAACATAGCACTGAAAAATTAAAGAAGACCTAGGCAAATGAAGAGATATAATTTGCTAATGGTTGGAGGACTCTAAGATGTTGCTGTCTCCAAACTGATCTAATATGTTCAATGCAATCCAAATAAAATATTCTACCAGGATTTACTTGTAGAGATTGATAAGGTAATTTACACTTATATGAAATTCAAGAAACCAAAGAGTCAAGATAAACATAAGAAATAAATTGGAGTGTTTACATTACCTGGTGTCAACATTTATTATAAATCTACACTAATTAATATAGTTTGGATATTGACTCATCAATAAACACAGAGAACATTGGAGCAGAGCCTAAAAAATATAATTCCATGTAAAGAGTCACTTTACTTATTAAAAAGATGTGCCTGGATTCAGTAGTCAAAGGATGGTCTTATTAACAAATATTTTTGTGTCAATTGAATGCCATGTTATATAAAAGCATCTTGATCTTCACCTCACATAAGGCACAAATGAACACTGGGTGAATTTTAAATCTACATGTATATGGTAAAACAATAAAGATCCAATCTAAGTGATAATGTTGAAAAAGATAATAACCTTGAATTATGCAAATATATGTTAAACTAGTAAACAACAGCAATAACCATAAAATAAATGTTATTAAATTTATTAATTTCAGTTATCAGAAGATACATTATTAGAGTATAAAAAGGCAAAACATAGAGCAACAGAAATTATTTGTATCACATGTATTCACAAAGAGCTTATATCCAAAATATATAAAGAACTCCTACAAAGCAATAAGATAAAAGCAAATATTTAATTTAAGAAATGAACCAAAATCTCTAATAGGAAATTCATCGGAAGGATAATGTATGAAAGCCTCCTTATTCATCAAAGGAATGAAAATTAAAAGCATATAAGATATCACTAATCATCAGAATGTCTAGATTAAGTTTTAAAAAGACATGAAAACTTATAATATTAAATATTTGTGAGAGTGTGAAATAACTGACATTTTCATACTTTTCTGATAAGAATATAAACTGGTACAACAGCTTTGGAAAACTCTTTGTTAATATCACTAGAGCTGAGCATGAACATGTCCTATGATCAGCAATTCCACTCTTAAGTATATTCTCAACAGAAATGCATTCACATGTTCACCAAAAGACATGTATCAAAATTTTCATAGCAACACTATTCAAAAGCACCAAAAACTGGGTAAAAAAATCAAATATGCACCAAGAGAACAATAAATAAATTCATTGTGGTATATTTATTTAATGAAGTAATAATATAAAGCTATGAGAATTAATAAACCATAAGAGCACACAATATAGATTAATCTCATAAATTAATTTTTCAGTGAAATAATCTAGACACAAAGTAGAACCATACTGTATGATTCAATATATAAATTTCAAATCAGTCAAACCAATCTAAGATGAAAGAAGGACTGAAGGGAAGATAAATATGCTCAATTTTGTTCATCTTGAATTTTTTTTTTTTTTTTTGCTGAGAAAGATTCACCTTGAGCTAACATCTGTGCCAATCTTCCTCTATTTTGTATGTGGATTGTCACAACAGCATGGACACTGACGAGCGTTGTAGGTCCACACCCAGGAACCAAACCAGGGCCACCAAAGCAGAGTGTGCTGAACTTAACCACTAAGCCATAGTGCCAGTACCTTGTTCATCCTGATTTTAAGAGAAATGTAACAAGAAACAATAGGGGAGAGATAATACATTTTTCTATATCAAGAATTTCCAAACATTTCTATTTTCTTCCTAGCTACTCCCTAAGAGACAAGAAGTTACCAATCTGATTGATCACTTCAGGATATTCATTGAGCTATACTTTAGTAAATTGGGTAACAGAGAATTAAAAGGCCTTTTATTATGTGTTGCTTCTCTTCTCTTACAGTTCCTGCTTCCATGCCATCTGTTAAGGAGAACTAGGCAGGGCCTGACAACTTAAGTTCACAAGTGATCAAGTGCCATCCTTTCTTCTTTATCAACTCCTCTTGCATAAAGTGGTGGATATATACTACAGACCATATTTATTCATTGTGCAAAATGAAATAAGATTTTGCTCAATGAACAATGTGCTCAGAGAAATATTCTCTTCCTAGACTGTCTTACAACTTGCAGTAGATCCTTGTGTCAAGTGGTTAAATTGTAGATATATTTTGAAGCTAGATTCAAAAAGATTTCTACCAGGTATGATATTAAATACGAGGGGAAAAGTAATAAAAGATGATAACAAAGTTGTTGAAACAGAACAATTAGAAGGCTGACTTTATCAGCAACAATGATAGAGAAGAAAATGATTGAATAGGTTTTGGGGAAAAAATTGGGTGTTCCTCTTCAACATGTTAGGCTTGAGGTTTTTATTATCTAGCTAAATGGAGATGTTAGGTAGGCAGTCAGATATACGAGTCTGGAGTTCAGAAGAGAGAAGTGAAACCCAGGGAATTTCAGCATTGACAGGCTAAGGAGAAGATGAAAATCCAGGAAAGGAGACTAAGAAGAAGTGATTAGTGAGATAGGGAAGAAAACAAACAAACAAATAAGAGATATGGTTTCCTCAAAGTCATGTGAAGAAAGACGATCAAGGATCAGAAAATAATCAACTATGCCTAGTGCCTTTGTTGGTAAAATAAGGTGAGGACAGAAAATTCCTCATAGGAGTTAACAAAATGGAGGCCATAGATGATCTTTTGAAGACGTTTCAATGGAATGGCAAAGGCAAATGGCTAATTGGAGCTGAGTTTAAGAGAAAGTAGGAGATGAGGAATTTGCACAACAGTCTTAGCAACTTTTTTGAAAAATCTTTGATGCAAAGGGAAAAATGGGTGGAAGAAATTAGGCCAAGAGAAATTTGCTATTGTTGTTGTTTTTCTTTAACGTATTTCAGATAGGATAAGTAATAACATGGCTATATATTAATGGGATGATCCAGTAGACAAGGGAAATTTTCTGGGGATGGAAAAAAAGGAAAACATGGCTGAAGCATTGCCCTTGAGTAGGTGAAAGGATAATGCATTAAAAGGGAAATTAGTTTTAGAAAAGAGCCTGAATACGTCCTTTATGGAAACAGACACCTATGGGTGTAGATGCTCGAAGCTAGGAGATAAGGTGGTGGAGTCTATAAAAGCTCTCTTTTGATTGATTTCTTACTCCTCCCTAGTGAAGTAGGAACAAAATCATCAGCTAAGAGTTAGAGTGGAGGATGAGGTGTCAGAGATTTGAGGGCAAAGGGAAAGGTGTGAAATAGTCATCTGTGCAGAAAGTATATTACAGCATTGGTACATCGGTACATTAGGAATGGATAGCATGATTGCCAGGTGCCACAAAAGGCTCATTTGAAGTTTGTGTTCACGAATGTAATTCAAGACCAGTTAGTGCTATCTCTAGCCCTATTTAACTGAATGAATTCAGAAACCCAGTAGATGGAGTTGGGTTGTGCTTTGTTCAAGTAAGCAGAATAGAGCAAGAGAAGTATAAAGAGTGTTTGTATTGATTGGGGATTTAAACTAGGTAAAAAGGGGAGAGAGGAAATCAACAGGGTGAGGGGCTGTGAAAAGGTGATAGAATCAATGCATTGGCTGTGTTTTTGGATAAAATGATTGTTCGGGATGAGGTAAGAGAGTGACTTGCTGATATAGGAGGTGGTGATCTGAGAGAGGGATGCATGATTTGAGATCACAGAGGGAGTGAACTTATGGGAAATGATAAGTCTATGGTATGAGCATGACTGCAGTGAGATGGAGGACAAAGTCATCGGAGGAGAAGGGTTCAACACATTAATAAATAAGCAGTTTGTATGTGGATATTATCAGGAATTGAGATAGAAATAATATTGAAGAGAGTGAAATTGAACCAGGACCAGGCTGGTAGGTATGGCAGTAACAATGAGGAACAGTCACTGATAAAATCTGTTGATAAAGACATTGAGAAGTTGGAGGTGGGGGGGGGGGGGGTGCAGTACCAAGACCCAAAACCCAGTGCATGTGGGCTCCTTAGTCTCACAAGGGATGATTTGATGATTGCGGCAACACGTCTGGCTTGACAATCCCTCAATTGTTCTACTGACTATTTTCATTTTCCACATCAGAACACAGAAGTAAGTAATATGATGTTCCAAGGCCATGTTATACCAGTTAAAAGATTGTAAAGCTTAAAAATGTCTTACACTACCTTGTAATAACTATCCCATTTGTCTTCTGGTTCAGCCCCATTTCAGCATACTGACATCACATAGCTCATAATTAGCAGTGGAGTCTCCTCTTCAGAGAACCGAATATTGTAATTTTTGCTGCTTCTGTTTTGGGGTTGTAATCAGAATTCTCACTCAAATTCCAGGCAATACAAAGAAAATAAAAGGAACTATTTGGGGAGGATGAAAAATTTAGGCTAAACCAGGGAAGCAGCTTTGAGAAATTTAATGACCGCCTGTGGATTCTAGACAATGTGTCAAAACAAATGAAAAACCAACCCTAATTTTACACTTCCACTGTAAACATTCTCACTAACCGTTACTCAGTTCTAAATATCAATGTTTGGCACTTGCTACTATGAACTCCATCCCCCTTAAGCCTTACTTTAACTTTTTTTGCTTTACCTTCCTGGCACAGTACTCTCTCCATCCCCTTTGCCTTCTCTAATCCTTTCTTCTTCTGACTTTCCTTCTATTAATGATTAGAGCCTGATCAAGTTACTCAATCTCACTGAGACAAAATTTTTGATCCATCAAATCTGCAAAATTACTTGTTCTATGGAAACGTTGGGATGATTAAATGAAGTAATGGAGGCAAAGCGCCCAACACAGAGCTGACCCATAACACATTTTACTTCTGTCTCTTTTCCTTTCTTTCCCTGGCTCATCCTCCTTTATTTCACTTACTTGGAAACATTACCCATGTCTCTGTCCTACACCTCCATCTTTCTCAGAGAACTGAGTTATTTGAACAGCTTAAATATTATGTAAACGTGAATGATTCTTTTTTTTTTTTTTTGAGGAAGATTAACCCTGAGCTAACTGCTGCCAATCCTCTTCTTTTCACTGAGGAAGACTGGCCCTGAGCTAACATCCTTGCCCATCTTCCTCTACTTTATATATGGGACTGAATGATTCTTAAGCCTACATATCCAGTTTTGACTCAGAAATTCTGGCCCCATAATCTCTCATTGTTTATAAAATTTTCACTTTTGAATGCCAGTCACCTTCACACCAATATTAAAAAAGTCAAATTAATTATGTCATTTCAGCCCTGCCAAGTCAATCATCTCTCCCTTGTAAACAGCTTATTTCTCTCAGTGGCACTCTCATAACCTCAGTAACTCAGGCTGAGGCTCCTAGGTAACTTTTAGTTCTAAAAATGTGATTTTAATTAAAAAGACAGAAGAGTTGGTAGGGTATTTAACTTTTATTTGTAGAATAGTTAAGCTTCCATTCTAATGAAACTTGAATGTTCAAGTAAATCAACTATTGAGTTAAAATTTAAATACAGAAGGGTTACTCATTTGAAGTGCAGAAATAAGTCATTCGATATATTGCATTTTAAAATAAATGCTATCTCTTGAAGGGCAGAAAAAATGGTGTCACAGAGCAAAACAGGTACCCTGCTGAAAAGAATATCCAAATTCAGAAATGCCAAGCTGTAGAGCACTGAATATGCTGAAAAGACTATTACACATAATTTAGAGGTATTTTCTAGTTTGCTGTGTGGATCACGCAATAACAAGAGGCTTTGTGTGCATTTATAACTGCCTGGAGAATAGACTAGAGTAGAATGGTAATGTGTGTATATTATAACGAGCAATTCTTTTGATAAACCTGGGGAGGAAGATGGAGAATTAGAGAGGCAAATGAGAGGACCCTCTGTGTGCTGGGAATAGCTGATGAACAGTGCCGCTATTGCTTCCATTTGGATAATGAGGCTATCTCTGACCACTGTTATCTACTCTCAGGGCAGCTGGATAAGAGGACAAAGGTAAAACCACTCTATTTCTGCATGACAGAAAAGTCTCTCTAAGCTCTTTCTCTAACAGCCACTGAGTCTTTCCAAATTGCAGTGAGAAACATCACTCATCTAGTACAAGCCTACTTGCCGTACACAGTAGCTTTGAACAACTCCAATATATTCTCCTGAAACATACAGACATGTGCTCACTTCTTCACAATGCTCTATCATTAAAGGAAAGTCATGGAAGATAAAATGCAGAATAGCTGGACCTATAATGTATAATAGCAGGCATCTCTGTAATAGCCAAAGTGCCGCATGTATTAGAAGTCATTTTCTGTAAGAGCTCACAATGAAAAGGAAAGGAAATTATAACATGAAAATGAAGGTGCAAAGTGGACGATGCTTTAAAGCAGTGATGTGCTGTTCCACGCCGTTGGTTGACCTCACCTGTTTCTTTTTTAATGCAGAGTGAAAACTTAAAACATTTACTCAAAGTGACTGAAATGAATTCAGACTTTTTCTTTTCTTTCTTTCTCCCTCCCACCTATCATTTCTTCTGCCACGATCATTTGGAATACCATATCTGGGAAGAGGCTTGGGGAGTACTAATTCTCGTCATTTTGTATATGCACATATAAGTATGTGCACACACGTTTATGCATACATTTGTGAGTATGCACATCAATAGTTCACACACAAACATACATTTATTCTGAACGAAAAAAGTGTGCGATTTTAGGGAGAAAGAGTGCCATGGAGTACATTGAGCCTGGTTAACACAACTGGCCATTAGTTGTTTTTATATTTTATCTAAAGGGCTAGTTTGGAATAAGAAGGGAGAAGCTACTCATAGGGAAATATATAGAAAGTACTTTATAAATTTGAGGATATTTGGTGTTACTTTTTTAGAAGATGCAATGCAATCACAGGACCAATTCAGACTCCTATCTGAACGAGGTGACTAGTAATAGTAAATGTGATGATGTCAATTGAACTACATATGGAAGTTTGCAAAGGAGCAATGTTAGAAGGTACACACAGGAATCTGTAATCAATAATCTATAAAGTTCTCTTTTTCTATATATTCGTGTTGCTTAAATGTATTTTGATCTCTTTTTTTTGAGGAAGATTAGCCCTGAGCTAACATCTGCCACCAATAGTCCTCTTTTTGCTGAGGAAGACTAGTCCTGAGCTAACAGCCATGCTCATCTTCCTCTACTTTATATGTGGGATGCCTGTCACAGCATGGCTTGAGAAGCAGGGCCATGTCCGCACCCGGGATCTGAACTGGCGAACCCCGGCCGCCAAAGCAGAACATGTGAACCTAACCCCTGTGCCACTGGGCCAGCCTCATGATCATTTTTTATTTTACTTATATATAGGAAAAAGTGAGAATTACTATGGTCCCAATCTGAAAATATGGAGAACTGAGGCCAAACACCATACATTTTGAATAGCTACCTGTGATTCTGTTTACATGTTATGGTCAACATCCTTCTGAAAATAAATTTTCAGGATTTTAAAGCAATGTTACTTTTATTTTATATTTATAATGTATCCAGCGATTGCCTGCTGCTCAGAGAATTTGTTTCACATATTCCCTTCTATTTTTCTGTATCTTCTCTTCTTTTATGGAATAAAAAAAGAATAGCCACAAGCTCAGTTGCTTTTGTCATTGATCTGAACCGCATATGAGATGTTTACCTCTTCCTTAATCAATCAAATTACTCTGTATCTCATGGTTCTAGTGAAAATCGTGTCATAAAACAAGGCAGAGTGAGTGAAGCTTACAAATTAATTTCTCATTCAAAAAACTTTGTGGCGCTTTGGAAAAACAAGTATTTAAATACTACACAAGCTCTATACATTAGGAGCAAGTATTTGAAAATATATATTTTTTCATAAATTGGGAACTTAGCTTCTATTTTTGCCGTTGTTTAAACTTTGATGAAATATTAAGAAGCCCTTGTTATTAGAGAAGAGTCATGTTGTGGGCCCCTGGTTCATCAAGGAATGATTTAATTACAGTTCATCAGGAAAAGTCAGTCGTTACTAATATATATATAGATATAAATGGATCGGTGTCTGGTTTATAGTTGAGGTAATGAGCTCAGAGGGTGCTTTGAAAGTGACAACAAAGGTCCATTAGGTTAGCTAAGCAGAATATATACCTCTTTAACAATTAGCCAGTTTAATATCTTCACCCTTAAATCAACTAACCAAGTTGCAAATAAGTCACCATCAGTAATACATATGAATCAGACTGATTCTAAATTATTCCACGTGTGGTGCATATACTCACAGCATGCCCATCATATTTAAAAATGTCATCCTTGTACAAATTGATTAGCGACCTTGAGATGGCCAAGATCATGATCTTCTTGTGACCCAAAGACCACTAGGGCTTCTGACTTAGTATTCATTCATTCATTCATTCATTCATTGGTTCTTAATCACTTATTACATTTTGGGGACTGAGCTAACATAGAGCATAAAACAATGAATAGAATATGGGTACCATTTTTCAGGACTATAATTCTAAAAGGGAAGACATTTTTAATCCCAATATTATAACGTCAAGTGATAAGTACTTGAAGAGATACTCATAAAGTGCTATGGACATATAAATTGGTGACAACTGTCCCAGAATTCTCAAGAATAACTTCACTCAAGAGGGGACACCAACAGATTCTAGATGAAGGGTATGACTTTCCAGGCAAAGAAGCTAGATGAGGACTTAGGAAGTGAGTATTGCAAGAGGAAGGAAGAGTTTTATATACATGCGTGCATGTATGCATGTTATGTGTGCATACACACATGCCTGTATGTATTTACCTAGTCTGACAGCAAATACAGTTCTGAGTAGAGGCTGGTTATTACTAACAAAGCATCTTAGCAGCAGTTCCTATTCTCCAGTTACCCAAAGAGTAATGCCACGAGGGCCAGATAGTCACCTGTGTTTGCAGCAGGGTTGCACCACTGGAAAGGATTCTAAAATTATGAAACCCAAAGCATATATAGGGAGGCTAACACACCTCCTCCTCCTCCCCTCCAGAAAGAGGGAGTAAGAATGAAAGACATTTATTTTGGAATATAAACAAATGTTTTCCTGTTAGAGGAGAGGAAGTTCTCTACTCTGGAATGAGAGCAAATAAATCTGGAGAAGATAAGTCTCTAAATCTAAATTGGCACAATACGTTACCTCTAACTTCTAAGGCATGTTTCAATCATTCTTTAATCTTGTTTTTCAGTGCTCTTTGCTCGGAAATCCTGGACTGTGCAGAAACATGAAAATATTTGTGGACAACTTCTTCCAACAGTTACCACATGGGAAAAGACATGGAACCTTGGAGTGCTACTTGTATTTAAGGAACATGTTTCAGTGCTGACACAAATGATCCATATGGTTCTTATTCCATTCTGGAATAATATTTGAAAAAAAGAATGCAAGATATTTGAATTCAAATTAGAGAACATTTCCAATAATTTCATGGTAGTTTCTTATCCTTTCAAATGAGTCATTTGCTGTATATAATGTGCAATAAACACAATCAACCCAAATAATGTCTTCACTTTTGTGTACCTAATAAGTTAATTTTGGGTTTACTTTTTATCTAATGGCAATAATTCTCATAATATAAGACATTTGAAAAAATATGATGTCATTGACGAAAATAATCCATAACCAATCTATAAATTAAAATTGGGTTGAGTTTATTCTAAGCCAAACCTGAGGACCATATAGCCCAGGGCCTTCCTTCCCCAAGGAAGAAAGGGCACTCAAGAAGGCAGGTGTACAGAGTGGTTATATACCCTCAAAAAGCATGTTTCACATATGTTTAAAATGTCCATTTACAATAGTCATGAGACTGCTCTGTTGGCACAGCTATAGATGGACACAGCAGGTAGTAGGTCTGCTGTCTCAGTGGCCACAGCAGGGTGGCAGTTCTGTTGTCTGGAGCTGGGTGGTCACAGGGGAGCACAGCAATCCGTTCCTAGCCTAGGGAAAGTTGCTTATCCTTAAGGAAATGCCAATGTAGGGGAAGTTGCACCTTTATCTCAAGGGCATTTGTTCTTGTCTGTGGGACATAGCAAATGCTTAAACAGATATACAGTGCATGTTCAACGGCCATGTCAGGCCCTTTTGGAAAAACAAAGTCAGGCTGGATTAAGTTTACACCAAATGGCTTCCTCATATACTCCAGTATATCCTATTGCTTGCCGTTTATTTGTCAATGTCATTTTAGAAAATGAAAATATGAGAAGAGGAGAAAGTCAGCCTGTGAACATTGGCTGCAATAGCTCTTTGCTATCAATGTAAATCGATAGAAATTGTATTCATAAAGTCATCGTGGTAAATGTGGATGCAAACTTAGCTTGGACTCAATATTCTTTGATCCAGCTTCCTTAGAAGATAAGGGTAAGATTTTAGCTATGTTACCAAAGGTATTTCCTTGACCCAAGCCATATGTTAAAAAGGGAGTGAGTTAGAGGTAGGAGACAGGGTGGAATTATGATGCTGAAAACTGATAGACATAAAAGAGATTCTGACCTCGGGCATTATAACAGATAAGGTTATTTAAAGGAAGCCACATCTCTGAGCAAGAAGGCAAAAAGCAAAAGTTAATCTCCACATCTCTTATTTTTTCTTTTTTTTTTTATCTATTCTCATTTTTTTTTCCCTGAATCCATTTCTGTTTCCTTTTATACTGAGATGCAGCAACACGGGTAAAAAGAGCACTGACCTTGTCTTTGTACTTAGCACAGGTTTCTTATCTATGTGACATCTATGGGGGTATTAATCACTTCTTTACAGTGTTGATATGAGAATCAAATGGGATAACAAATGTGTAACCAATATACTGAATGAACACAGCTCATGTGGTATATTTATAAAGCATCTCATTTTTATCTCACACTATCATTCTAAGTTTGTTCCCAGGGTCCAGTCCTGTTTCCCTAGATGAAAATTCCAACAGGGCCCATGATTTTGCTGTTTCTTTAACTCAGTGGTTCTCAGTGCTGGCTAGAAAGCAGAATAATACAGACAGCTCTTAAAAACACTGATGCCCAGGCCCATCAACGGAACAATTAAGTCAGAATTTCTGCATGAGTTTTAAAAACTCCCAAGGTGCAGTTAAGGTTGAGAACCGCTGTTTTTACATAATAAACTATCTCACTATCACTTTCATTCACAAAATACAATATTGATTCTGATATGTCCAGTCTAACACATCAATCAATATTCTTAACTGGATTTAAAGTTAAATTTTCTCTTCTCTTCTTGCTTGAGGCAGCTATGCGTGGGTAACCCTTTGTAGGGAAAGGCATACAGTTGGTTGCTTGTTTCTTTGTAACCACCTTCTTCCTGACTTGTTCAGGACTAGAGGGCAAGAGAGGTGGTGGGGAAAGAACATTCTGAATAGACTAACACCACAGTACTGACCTAGCATATAGCATCATGCTATGGCCTTGGCAGATGTCCAAAGTTGGATCTCCCTCTGTCAGTGATGCCACCATTGGTCAGAGTGGATACATTTCTGTTCTGTTAGGTCACTCGCTAATTTTCTATTTCTTCTGCTCCAGTCTCTACCAGTTGGTGGTTAACTGCTTTCCAGCTAAAGCCCTTAGGCAGACTCCACACAGTTACTGACTCATTTCCGGTTCTCACATATTTTCTGTGACATACTCAAGCATTGTTTGCCCTGACAAGACCCATTGTGCAGCCCCATCTTCAGTTTGGCCATTTGTGTTCCATCCGGTCCATTAGAATTAAGCCAGTTTGTCTCTTGACTTCAAATTTTCCAGGCAGGGGTCAAATACTAGGTCACCCTCTGTCCAAGCATCAGGGGACAAGCGTTAGGTTGAAGCCCCTTTCATAGGTCTGAGGTGAGATCTACCTTCCTCCTTGGGGCTGCCTCTTACTGGGAACCAGAGCACATCAGCTCCAAAATCCTGATTCACAAATCCTCGTTCTAATTATCAGATCCACATAGTTACATAGCCTCAATGTGGATAAGGGGTTTAAGAGTCAAGTTTTTGAGCACTGAGATTTTTACATTCTCACCTAAGTCTGGTACTGCATTGTAGAAACCAAATAATATGCAGATTTCTAGAGTTCTCGCCAGAATTTTCACTTAAACTCCTATTACGTATGGAAATCGATTAGCAAATAATGTCATCAACAAATATTAATTACTGACAATAACTATCATTAATATGTTTTATTGACTTAGATACTGAAAATATTAATCATGAGTAAGACTATGTTATAAAAACATAGTGCCAGTGTCATTTGAGAAAATAATATGTAAGATTTATCATTCATTGGAGATTTATAAAATTCAATGCAAAGATCAACAGTTAATATTCTGACACAGAGGCACAGTTCCTTAGAGATCTTTGAGGATTTCTGGTTCTTTTTGAGTATTTCCCCTGGATTCACAAGCAAAAAAGGGCTTTATTCAATAAGCTACCAAACATCACTGCTACCATGACATCCCTGCCTTACTAAAGTAACAGGTACCTACCATTTCTTTAAATAGTCCTAATTGTTTAAACATTTAAACATCTATTCTAAGATGTGAAGGTAAATGGAGAAGAAATATCCACATGAGTTTTTACAGTGAAAAAGGAAAATTAGCATATGTACAAGTATTCCTCTGAAGCATCGATGGAGAAGTCTTCCAGGATTTACATTAATTTATCTAACCAGTTGACTCCTGTTCCTAACTAGTTGATCCAAGAGTAAATTAGGGCCAGCCCCAGTGATCTATTGGTTAAGTTCAGCATGCTCTGCTTCGGCAGCCATGATTCAGTTCCCTGGCATGGACCTACACCTCTCGTCTGTCAGTAGCCATGCTGTGGTGTCAGCTCATATACAAAAAGAAGAAGATTGGAAGAAGATGTTAGCTCAGGGCAAATCTTTCTCAGAAAAAAGAAAAGAGTAAATTAATGTTATGTGAAGAAAGAGTAAAGGAAATAAGAATCCATTACTGTATACTTTTGACATGACAAGAAATATTCCATATTAATCACTTATGGAAGTATACCAAGGGCAATTTGCTTTAATAATTCCCTTTCGTCTTTTCACAGCCTTTTTTCAAAGGAAAATATTTTGTCTTTGAACTATTTTCCAGTTTATATTTGAAAAAGACAAAATGTATGCTAGCAAATGAATAAACAAGAACAAAGTTGATATCAATGCACCCTTAATATACATTAAATGGGGTTTGCCAGTCTATTAGTGGGAGGTCGTAATTGGGTGGGGCAGACAGCAGAAAGCAGTGGGAGCAAAAGAGAATAATTAGCAAAACCACAAATAAGACTAAAAACTAATGACTCTAAAACTGGTCATCATGCAACCACTCCTGCTTCATTTTCCAAACATTTGGTTTGTAGCATTTATTTATAAATGTAAGTTAGCTCAAGGGAAATAAAATTAAAAAGTAGAAAGAATGTCTATGAACTGGTGACAAATACATAGATCTTGTAAATATTTATGTAATTTCTTTAAGAGCATCCTTATTATGCCTTCCTGGATTACAAAGTCAGTAGATAAGTAAATTATATAACTATTTATCTTAAAATTTCTTCTTCCTTAAACTTACCTCCTCCCAAAATAAGGGGGCTTTACAGACTACCAAGAACTTATTTCTGTTTTCATTGCTCTTGAAAGCATTGATACTTTATACATGTTAATAAGTACAGTGAGTTAATAAGCATATGTCATTGTATCCTATTAACTGTTCATATTGTCACTTTATAATTTTCTATTGTCCATATCACAAGAGTTTCTCATTTAATTGGTTGGTTTTCTTTTGGTGGATTTTTGCTGTCAAGGGTGTTATGAGACAAAGTGAATGTTTATTCAATTCATCACTTGAAATGTCGTGGATGTATAACCAACAAATGAAATTACGCTGAGGCAATAAGTAAACTCACATACATTTTTTTTCGCTTTTTCTTCAGCAAATAGGAAAAAAGACACACCTAAAAGCTAAGTATCCTGCCAAGTTTGTATCAGCATTATTTTAATAATGGCAATCTTTAACCTCAGGTTATTTTTCAACTTGAAGATCAATAATCAAAAACCTAACTACTCAGTGCAGAGATCTCATGAGTGTGTGGAATGACACTTATTGTGAGGATAAGCACCCATCTTCCCCCATCTGGGGATGCCTCGCTGCTGTCCAAGAAGAAAGCAGGCACATCATTGCAGAATTTTCAGTCTCAGAACTCAAGACTCCACTCTGCTCTCCTTTCACCTGAGAAAGAGCTTTGTCTACTTCAGGGCAGGGCATTTTCTTCTGTGGAAAGTAGCCATGGTGAGGAAATATAGCTTTGTTCGGTCTCTGTAGTCATCTTTAAAAAGAGAATAGGAGGTCCTATTCTCTTTGATACTCTATCATCACTGCTTTAGAGACATATATTAAATTTATTAATGTAAAAATTTTTAAATGTCTGTGAAATATTCATTATTTACAGAATTAGTTGACATAGGGTAGGTTGTTTAAAGAATCCATTCTATCATTTATCTTTTGACTAATCAAACACAAATAGAATCATATGAATGCCAATAAGAATTTTGTTAAATCTAAAGTGGGGATAAAAACATATATTCAGTTTTAAATATTAAAACATTGTGTTTGATGTTTACCATTTGACTGCTGGAAGATAAAGAAAAGTAAAAGATAAGTCTAAACCCATGTTTCAAATATTCCACTAAATGTTTTCATTTTCTACAGTATTTCATAATAATAGACACAGTTTTGGAATGTATTTCCTTTGTTCATATCATTTTACCTTCCTTGATGTAAATGTCCCAAACAGACTTTTTTTTTGTAGGACCAGTTTAATCTTAAAGAAACAAGGATGATTATATAAAGAAAAGAATATTTCAATAAATTTATATTATCATAATACATAGCTTCACCAGAAATTACTAAAAGGTGTACAAAGACGACAAAATTTTATAAACACAATTCCCCAGTGGGATTCATGCAGATAGTGTGAATTTATATAAATATATATTTAACAGTTACTGTGTTTCAAGCTAGGTTTAGGGGATACAGCAGAGAACAAAACAAATCTAATGTGACAGTTAAAATAAGCTTTGCTGCTAATAACAGAGGATAGAAATAATAGTGGCTTAAATAGGACAATCTCATTTTCAAAATAAATCTGTGAAATATGCATTTTTTTATCTTCATTTTACAGATGAGAAATTGAGACTTAGAGAAATGCATTTGGCTCTACACGACAGCAACATCACTCCAAAAATATGGGGAGTTGGTTTTTCTGCCAGAACAAGAGGTCAAGAAGCAGACAGTTGAGGGGTTCATGCCCTTGTTTGAGGCAGTCCTCAGGACTCAGCCTCCTTTTATCTCTCTTCTACACTGCTCTTGACATTCAGTTTCATCTTCATAGCTGCAAGACTTCGTTCTTCCATTAAATATAAGACCAACATTATAGGCAGGAAGATGTAAATGGGAAGAGGTAGAAGCAGGTCCTCTATCAAGAATGCATTTTCCAGAAATCACCCAGCTGACTTCTGCTATTGACCTCATTGACTATAATTGCATCACACAGTCACTCCTACCTGTAACGGAGGCTGGGAAATGGAGTTTTAAGTTGAGTGTGTTGATGCTTTAACGAAAATCAAAATCAGAATTCTATTAGCAAAGAGAAGGGAATGGTGTTTTGTATGCAATAGCAGTGTATGCTGCAGGAGACTAAGAAAAATGCCTCTGACACAAAACTGTGGGGCTTAAAAGTGGTCAGCTAACATTTAAAAAGGGAGTCAAAGGGCCATCCCAGTGGCGCAGCAGGTAAATGCACTTGTTCTGCTTTGGCAGCCCGGGATTCGCCAGTTCGGATCCCAGGAGCAGGCATGGCACTGCTTGACAAGCCATGCTGTGGCAGGCGTCCCACATATAAAGTAGAGGAAGATGGGCATGGATGTTAGCTCAGGGCCAGTCTTCCTTAGCAAAAAGAGGAGGATTGGCAGCACTTAGCTCAGGGCTAATCTTCCTCCAAAAAAAAAAAGTAGTCAAACTCCTTCTTATAAGGAGTGATTCGGTTTCTCCACACCATCACCAGCATTTGGTATTATCACTATTTTTTTTAACTTTTATTATTCTGATAGGTTTATACTGAAATCTCATTGTGGTTTTGATTTGCATTTTAATAATGGCACATGATGTTGAACGTCTTTGTCTGTGCTTACTTGCCGTCTGTAACTTTTCTTTTGGTTGAAATATCTGTCCATATCTTTTGCCCTTTATAATTGGACTGTCTGGGCACGTATTTTTTTAATTATTTAAAATCTGCAAGAAAACACAGGATACACTTGCAGAGTCAAATACAAACAATAAGAGGATTAGAAATCCATTCATCACTATCTCCCAATTTTAAATATTTATTGTTCCGATTTTAGTGATGTGCTCAATAATTTAGGGAGACTTGAATAGTCTTCAGTGCAGAAACCCTCCATATTATCAATCTAATAAGCTAAAGCAGTGCTATAGTACTAAGCATTCTTGGTATTCTTGTGATCACTAGTCCTCTTACTAGAGCTTCTGATTTGGCTGGATATTTTTTCATGGAATAATTTTTTTTTTGCAGCTTTCTGGAGTGCTCTATTCCATGATAGTTTTTACATTTTGAAATGAGTGCTTGTTCCTTTTCTACTTTATTGACAACTTGGCTGGATACAGTACACCTGAATCATACCTTCTTTCTCTTAGTACTTGGGAGACATTGATCTATTAACTTCAGACAAAGAATGTGGCTGTAGAATAGTTTCCCGTTACCCAAATTTTTTTTCCTATTTTGCATTTCTCATCTTGGATACCTGAAGATTTTATATTTTTCGAATTGAATCACATGACTAAGATATATCTGAAAGTTGATCATTCTGATGCAATATTTTCCAGCAATATTGAAGACATTTTATTATCTGCTATTTCTGTTCTGTTGTATTCAGGAAAATTATCTTCTATTTTAACTTGGCATTCTTTTTCACTTTTAATTTGTTGGACTCTCCTCTTCAGAGAGTCCAATAAATCTTTTGTGAATCTCCTCTTTTGTGCTACATAACAATTATCTTCTCATTCATTATTTTAAAAATCTTTTACCACCATATTATGCGATTTGCCTCAAAACTTTTGTCATTGTCAGTAATTTGCTTTTGACTTATGTCTATTTATTTACTGTTTTTTATTCTCAGTCTTTTAACTGTTTTACTTCTATTTGTCTACATAAAGTTTTAAACCAACCATAGGCATCCATTCTTCATTCCATATTCTTTCATTTAATTTTGAATTATTTCAATTGAAAACATTTTCATAAATTCTTTTATAGTACTTAAAATTCTTGGAGATGCTTCTTATTTTCTTTGGGTTATATTTGCTTTCATAATATATTCATAATAAATTGAAAATTTCTCAATTTGGCTTACTCTGTTACTTTTTTTTCGCTTTAGTATATTTGCGTAGATGCCCTGTCACGTTTCCCCAAATTACTCATGCTTAAAATCAACAGCCTTTTCTAAGATTTTCTTTTTGTTGACATACTGCATGTGAATTTTCACGGGTTTCACCTTCTGTTTCTGAATTTTTCATCTTTTCTTAAAGGTTAAAGCTTCAGCAAAGGGTACGTGGGTGAGAGCATGAGGCACAAGTATGGTGAGGGAGACAGCTCAGCCAGCTTTGAGGGTCACACATCATCTCTCCTTTCCTTTACCTTTAATATTTTCACGTGCCTAAGCTCATGCCACTCTCTGCATGTCTCCTTCTCTAATACGGAACATCCTTAGATTTCAAGATTTCCTAACAATCTCTGGAGAGACTTAGAACCCCAGCTTCACCCACGGTCCTATACTGGTCTTCTCCTCTACCTCTTTTCCAGCTTCTCTCATCCTTTTTAACAGCAACTTCTACACACCAAACTAGAAGAGGGAAAACGTTCATTTTTAACGTTATGTTCAAACTTTAGAAAGAGTTAACACATAAAGGTAAATGACCTGCTTGCACACCGGGGATGGAACAGTTTTTATCTTAAGGCACAGAGACAAGAGCAGTGGCTGGTATGCAGTTTCCTTTCGCACCTTGCCCTCTGGCATTCAGCATTCATTTTGGTGTGTTATTTGGG
Organism: Equus quagga; assembly: GCF_021613505.1. Classification (NCBI taxonomy): domain Eukaryota; kingdom Metazoa; phylum Chordata; class Mammalia; order Perissodactyla; family Equidae; genus Equus; species Equus quagga. Next base: position 19,735,841 of record NC_060268.1, read on the forward strand.
CAGGAAGGAGGGGAAGCAAGAAGGTCCAGGTGTTTCCATTTGTCTCTAACTCTATTAATGGCCCTTACTCAATAGGTCAGGGAAACAATGTAGGGATTCCATCAGTTATCAAGTATATCTCTTGCACTACATATCCTGGAAATGGGTGTGCACACACATTCACATAAACACACACACAAACATAAATTGGATGGGCCTGTGGTCCCACTGGACCCAATACAGGGTAGACTCAAGTCAAGACTTTATGTATCCCCTGACTTCCATAAGCCATTGGTGGACCATAGTGGAGTTTTGTTTCTCCAAGGATTAGCATCAGTGCAGAGCCAGTATTTAATAACTGCCCAAAGGTCTGGATATTTACCTTACCCTGGTAAGAGTCACATGTATTTTTGGGGAAGCCTGGGGGAAGAGTCAGGATTACACCTGTATCTGCATTGAAGATTCCTTCCTTAAAGGGACAAGCTTTCCCCTGTTTTTGGATTTGTAAATAGCTTAGCTTTAGAAACTGGGTAAAAGACCATGAATTCCCATTCTGGCAACTGAGTTAAGTGTCTTTCCATCAGATCTAGTTTTCTGCTCGTATGTTAGACTAAACTTCAGTCTATTTTATTTCTACATACTCCTTGATCATATAGTCACTGCTATAAAGCCTTTCAAGTCACAGTTTCTCAACCTCAGCAATTGACATATTGGACCAGATAACTCTTTGTTGTGAGGGGCTGTCCTGTGCACTGTAAGATGTTCGGCAACATCATTGGTATCTATTTACTAGATGACAGTGGTACCCCACACTCTACTTGTGATAACCAAAAATGTCTCCAGACATTGCCAAATGTTCCGTGAGGGCAAACTCTCCAGCTGAGAACCACTTTAGGTCAGAACACTGATTAATGCCCCATTCCTTGATAAGTATATTTGCCATGCCTCTGAGAGTGAACAGCCACCACTTGGTCTCTACCATTCTGGGATTACACTGTTTACATTGAAATGTGAGAACCCAATTCAACTGCAGACTCTCCCACTGACATCTCTTGCCCAGAAGAATACCACTAGAAAGAATTTCCAGGATGCTGGTGTTCTCGTTGCTTTTGACATTTCTTAATAACTTGGTGAAGGGAGTTTATTCTGATCCATCTCTAATGGGAGAGACTAGTTTGGTTAGGAGATATCTAAGTAAATTTCAATGTACATATTCCAATATTCCCATCTCTCTGTCTCCCAGCTCCTTCCGCTACAGCCCACCAGGGAAGTCCTCACATTCCAACTTCTCTCATTGTTGCTATCATGGAGGGCAGGCTTCAGTTAGATAGCCGAGTGAATATGGAGGGTTAAAGGACAATATCTAACACAACAAATCAAAAGGGAGATTATCTTAGATGGATCTGACTTAATAACCTTAGCTCTGAAAAGAGACAAGGAACATCAACAGGCACTCTCCTTTTGGTCTGGTAGAAAGCAAATGGCCATGTTGTGACCTGCCTATGGAGTAGGCCACGTAGCTAGGACCTGAGAACAGCTTCAGGAGCTGAGAGCAATCCCCGCTAATAGCCATCAAGAAAATAAGGTTCAGTCCTACAACTATGAGGAACTGAATTCTGCCAACAACCTGAACGGGTGTGAATGAGAACCTGAGCTCCAGATGAGAATGCAGCCCTGCTGATGCCTTGATTTCAGCTTTGTGGAGCCCCTGACCAGAGGATCCAGTTATTCTGTGTCCAGACATGTAACCTACAGAAACTAGGAGATAATAAATAGGTGTTGTTTAAAGCCACACACACACACACACACACAAAGAATCTCCTTGGATAAATTGTTAAAAATGTAAATTCCTAAGCCATTTCTGTGGAGATTCTAAGTCCTTAGGTTTCTTAGGTTTGAGAGAGGACCAGGAATCTCTATTTTTAATCAACATGCCACATGATTCTGATACACATGGTCTAAAAACCACATTTTCAGCAAATACTTATCATTTTAATATTCAATGTTGTTTCCTGAAAAAGTGCATAGAGTTCATATTTAACTTAGAGTCCTTTGAGTTCAGGAAACTGAGATCCAATTAAGGAAACATAAAATACACACTAGACATAAAGGGTAAAACAACAGCTTTCTCTGGTGTCTTACTCTCTATACCTCACAAACTAGTACCTTTGCTGGACCACAGCTGGCATTTGTGCTGACATTGCATTTTCTCTATGAATATATTTTATCCCTTATGGTGTCATTTCTGGGTCATACCTCACTAATAATATTGCATTACCACTAGACCTCATGCTTTCGGAGCCTGGGAAACTGATGGGAAATAGAAGAAGGTGATCCCTGGGTATATACCACCATCTGAGGCCTTTGGTCTGATTTTTGAAGCTGAATATCGAGGCCTCATCTATTATTCTTACTCTACAATGTTTTTTTTTTTTTCTCTGCCTTTTTTGCCATTTCTTTTTTTAAGGACCTTTCATCTACAGCTACCATTTCTAATTGCTTTATTCTCTCCATGTTTTTCAATTCAGATTTCATAGAGAAATATGGATTGATCAAAGTCATGTTTTATTTTGTTTTTCTCCAGGCACCATCAGTTCATTCTTCTGCCTATATGTTCGCTATCTCTGTGGCAAAAACCCCAGGCTAATCTAACAAATCGTGGCTGGGTCAAAACATTGACATAGGGTCTACCCTTTCATTAGGGGACATGGATGGAGATCTTTCACCTAGAAACAGCTGGCAAGACCATGACTGAAAATCTAGTTTACTCATGAAATAAGAGGAAAGGAGTATACCATCAATTTTATTTATCATTTTTTTCCAAGTTCATTCTTGAGGCCAAGGTCCAATGTCAGAAAAACATTCTGAACTAAATTCAAACAGAATGACAAATCCTGTTAGCTACTGAAAAGTTCTGAAAGTTTCCCACAAACCAAGAAACCGAAAGTAGACAAACTACTGTATATGAATCTGGAACCAAGCAAGGACAAGAAGGTGAAAGCAAGTGTGGCATTGCCTGGTACAATTACCAGGCATTTTTCTTTTATATCCATTCAAAATTGGCAAATGAGAGGGACCATTGAGTTTCAGATGAATATTAAGGAAGACATATTTAATTTTTTCACTAGAGAAAAGCAAGGGTAAGCTCACCAACATGATAAGTAGGAAAAGAAAGAAAACAAAAACAAAAACAAAAACCAGAAGCAAAGAGAAATGGAATGTCTTACAGCAGTATTCTTTTTAAATAGGACTAATATGAGGCATTCTTTTCTATTATGCTGATTAGAATATGAAACTAAATTTCATTTGAAATAATCAAGAATAAACCTTCAGAGTAAGAGTTTATTTTAGAGTAAGAGTTTATTTAGGAGATCCACCCATTTGTGATTAAATTCTGCTTTTAGTAGTCAATGTAATTTATGCACAATTGTATGTGGAGAGCATTTATATGAAAGCATTTAAAATGTTCAATGACACTTTGTGGTCTATTTCAAAATGGAGCAAACCAACATTGAAAATTTTATAGGCATTCCCACTGATAACATTTCTCAGTTCAAATGGAAGAGAATTAATGAGTTTGACAAGCTCTTCCTTCATTGATAAGGAACAAGCTGAAGAAAGAGATTAGAAATAAAGTCAGAATACATCCAGTCTCCAAAGAGGAAATATTTTCATCTACAGATTAGATGATGACACTGATACAGTGTTACTCTACAACATGGGTTTGGCTGATGGGCCAGGGGAATCTTTTGAGTCCAGAGCCTTTGGGAATGAAATTCAGGAGAGTGGCTATGACAACCATCTTTCTCTTTTGTAATCTGTTCTGTGTTATTGTGTTTAGATTAATAGTATGCTTTCTGCTAGACCACTGGCCTATGTCAACAGGCCAGGGAGATAATACTAAAGTGAGATTTTGAAGACAGGCAAACAAAATGTGTAGCAGATGAAAATGACAAGGCAGTGCTGATAACTGGCATAGTAAAATGAAATCCATTCCCAATGTCCCTTAACAATAAATGTAGTATCAGAATGCTCCATTCTGCAGGCATGTTGGTCAAAGTTGATGAGAAACTAAAACTCTGAAAATCTCTCCACCAATAACGAATTCGTAGGTGACCTTACAGCCCTAAATGCGCTTATCTCTTTTTCTCCATAAATCGTATTTCTCTTTTTCACCATAATTTATATGAATGCCGATTAAATGTTTCAGCAAAATAAATTTCAGTTTTACGATACGTGACACATATGTTAATGGAAGAGTGTTGCATATTGATAAGGATTTTGCTGCAAATGTTTTAGAGAACGTTTCAAATTTCACACTTTCAGTTACATAAGCTTCTTGATTTTAATCGTAATGGAAAACCATTCTACAGTTATTAATTAAACACCTACTATGTGTAGAATACCATGCTTGCTACTATGAGGTTATAAAGACAGCCTCAGGAAGTTAGCTCTTCTAGTAACCACAGGATTATTCATTTGTGTTAAAAAATAAAACCTTATCAGTGCACTTCAATATACCAGCTATACTTGTATTTCAGATAGATTGACAGCATGTAGATAAATCACATAGCAATGGTTTGAGAAAATTACCTAAATAACCCAGGTTATAAAGTAGGGAGTTATGAAGAAAAGAGAAAAGGGAAAATCCAACTTAATAATTTGTACTTATTTTCAACTGAATTTGAAGTGATGATTTTATAGTACAAATCTAAATTTTCATTTGCCTAAGCAGAAGATAGCACTTGTTCTATTTTTTTAACATAAAACTTTATTATAACAGAAAGTATCATGCTTGATCTTTTTAATTAGTTGACCTTTGAAAATGTTCAGTTATGGAGAAGTTGATTTCAAGTTTCTCTAAATTATTCTTTAAATATGATCTTCTATTAAATGTAAAGTTCTTGAAAATAAATAGTGTGAGCTACTCTTGGTTGTGCAATGCTCTTTGAAGTGAGTTGTGTTCTAATTCTTCCTTCAAAAGGAAGATTTCCTCTTCTCCATATTGAATGTGCACAGATTGTAAATTCTTTTTTCTATTTTATTCTTTCCTCTTTTGCTATTTACACTAACAATCCTAAAACCAAAGAAAGTTTCTTCTCCACTTTTTGGGTTACACTGGGGATTTTTGTGATTCCATATGCAATGAACCTTTGTGTTTATTTAGGATTAGGAAAAAGTTTGTGGGGATTGAAGGATAGGAAGACAATCCATTGTTTATTCTCTTTTTCCCCAGCCACCAATATATTACACATATATCCAAGCCTTTGAACTGGAGATTTATAAAACTACATAATTAGAGCAACCAACCATCTTCTAACAGCAACAAGCATCCTTCAAAATGAAATCTAAAATGAAGAGTATTTTTCTGCTGAATTTGTAGCCAAAGTCGATACATAGAAAAGCCGAAGTGATTTGATAAAATCTTGTCTGAGAAATAAATGCAAGCAACCAGTGTAATAGAAAGACAGAGTGTAAAATATAAGATAAAAAAAATCTTCAAAATCTTTAGAACAATCACCTCCAAGAGCCTATATGAAAGAGCCTTAGGGAAATATCTCAGATTGTAGGAAAATATTCATTGCTGTATCGCCCTCATTTTATGACTGTCTCATTCCCATATTCCTGATTCTGACAGAGAAAGATCAGATCCTGATTTTTATCATGCTTCAGTCTCCGTAGACTCACAAGATATTTGAATATGTTCCCATTACCATTTGAACCCAGCTTCTCACTTCATTTACTTGCAACTTCATGTCTCGGCATAGCATGTGACATTGTTTGAACTATAGTTTCAAAGCTCACTGAACAAAATCTGTTGACCACAACCTCGAAAACACATATAGGAAGAGAGTTTACAACATTCATTGCCAAGGGAACTAATGAGTATGTACGCCATTTTCCCCATAAATATATAGCAAATATTTATTGAGTGATTCCTATCCTACATGCTAGGATCATAAAGATTAATCCCTCTATCAGTTAAAATAATTTTGACTGAAAATAAAACTCACAAATGTATGGGGTTTGTTAAATAATAAGAGGGAATTATTGTCTCATGTTAAATTGTAAAGTCTGTAGGTAGAAATAATCTATGGGGAGAGTTGATCCCATGGCTCAACATGGAATAACTTTCTCTCTCTTGCTTCTTTGAAATCTTAGTATTAGATACATTCAGAATTTAACTTCCTTCATAATTTCAAGACAGCTTTCAGGGATAAATGTTCCCTTTTCCTTGCCAAAGAAAAAAGGCTTTTTAAGCCAGCACTGCTAGTAAAATTCCTGAGTCTGCTGACAATGGCTTATGTCATATTTCCTTACAGGGATCACCAAATGATAGCCGTTGGATAAAATCCAACCAGTGACCTGTTTTTCAATGGGGAAGATAAGAATGACTACTACTTTTTTTTAAATAGTTGTAAGTAAAAAGCACGAAGGATACGCAACAGTGAATTTTGTGGTTTACAAGGCCTAAAATAATTATTATGTGGCCCTTTTCAGAAAATGTTTGCTGGTTGTTGCCTTGAACAATCAAAGTGGTTGGGTAACGTGATAAACTAATGTGCTTAAGGTTGGGGCATATGCCAATATACGTTGCCATAACTTATGTTGATCAAAGTGTTGAGTTGTGCTGATAGGAATTGGGAATCAATTCCATGGACACTGAATGGCTGAATTAGGGGAACAGGTAAGTTTCCAGGCTAAAAGCAAGCATATAGATGATGGACAAAAAGTGAAAAGTTGTCCACTATGCCACCCTTGAGGGGTTTCTGTAGTGCTAGAGATAAATAAATAAACACAACAAGTAAAACATGACAAACACCATGCTGGAAGTAAAAACAGGATGCCTAGTTTTTTAATTCAGGTGAAGGAAAAAAGAATTTCATACAGATAAGACAAGCAGATTTCATTTGGCGAGACAGGTAGTTCAGAATTCAGACTGAATGGATAAAGATATGGAGAATTCAAAGGAAATCTTGAGAGACACAGAAGATAGAAGGTGGAGGGAGGTCTAAAGTATTCACAGCTAACTATACTGTAGTTGCAATAAACAGTCTTCCAAGACTTCAGATCCAAAAGCTGTAACCTGCTTCTGCTTTTACAGAAAGATCACAGGAGACATCCAAAGCAATGTGGACTAGCTCTTTGGTATCTGGGTAGGTAACTGAAGAATCTGGGCATAAACATATTCAACCTCTTCCTTAAGACTGTTTATGGAAATGAGGCACTAAACCACATGTTATAATAATGATGTCAAATAACATGTTTTACGGATAGAGTCTTTAGTGACCGAAATCATGGTTTCTATCAAGAAATAGAGTATTCTTCATAAGAACTAATAGGAATGTCTAGGAATAGAAGGGACTTTCCTCAATATGATGGAAATTTTGAAAAATCCACAGCTAACATCATATTCAATGGTGAAAGATTGAAAGCTTCTCCTCTAACATTAAGAACAAGAAAAGGGTGACGACTCTCACCTCTGCCGTTCAACATTGTACTGGGTGTAAAATACCTAGGAATAAATTTAAACAAGGAAATGAATGACTTATACACCAAAAATGGAAAAACATTGCTGAAAGAAATTAACAAATACCTAAACAAATGGAAAGATATCCATATTCGTGGGTAGGAAGACTTAATGTTGAGATATCAATACTACTTAAAGCAATCTACAGTTTAAATGAAATGCTTATCAAAATTCCAACAGCCTTTTTCACAGAAATGAAAAAGCCAATATTCAAATTCATATGGAATCTTAAGGAGCTGTAAATAGACAAAACAATCTTGAGAAAGAAGAACTAAGTTGGAGGACTCAAACTTCCTGATTTCAAAACTACAAAGCCACAGTAATCAAGATAGTGTGGTACTGGCATAAGGATAGACACATAGACCAACGGAATAGAATTGAGAGTCCAGAAAAAGACCTATACATAAATGGTCAATTATTTTTGACAATGGTGCCTAGTCCACTCAATGGGGGAAAGAATACCTCTTTAACAGATGGTGCTGGAAGAACAGAATTTCCACATGCAAAAGAATAAACTTAGAACCCTACATTTTACCATATACAAAAATTAATTGAAAATGGATCAACAACCTAAATATAAGAGCTAAAATGATAAAACTCTTAGAAATATGGGTAAACCTAAAATTTCACAATAGATTAGATAAGACACCAAAAGCACTAGCAATAAAAGAAAAAATAGATAAATAGAACTTCATCAAAATTAAAATCTTTTGTGCCAAGGATATCAGAAAGAAAGTGAAAGACACCCTACAGGATGGGAGAAAATACTTGAAAATCATATATCTGATAAGGGCTTAATATTTAGAATATATAAAGAACTATAATTCAACAAGACAAACAACCCAATTAAAAATGGGTAAAGGACTTCAATAGACATTTCCCCTAAGAAAATATGCAAATATCCAATAAGCACATGAAAGATCCTCAATATTCTTAGTTATTAGGGAAATGCAAATAAAATCCACAAGGAGACATCACTTCACACCTACTAGGATAGCTAGAATATAAAAAAAAAAACCAATATAACAAGTGTTGGTGAGTATGTGGAGAAATTGGAATGCTCATGCATTGCTGGTGAGAACATAAAATAAAGCAGCTGCTGTGGAAAATAGTTTAGTGGTTCCTCAAAAAGCTAAATATAGAATTATCATATAACCCAGCATTCTACTCTTAGCTGTACACACAAATGAATTAAAAATAGAGACTCAAAGAGATACTTGTATGCCAATGCTTGTTGTAACATTTTCCACAATAGTCAAAGGTGGAAGCAACATAATTGTACATTGACAAATGAAAAGATAAGCAAAATGTGGTATATAAATCCCATGAAATATCATTCAGCCATAAACTGGGATGGAGTTCTGATACCTACTACAACATGGATAAGCCATGAAAACATTATACTAAATGAAATGAACGAGACGCAAAAGGACAAATTTTGTATAATGCCACTTACACGAAATATCTAGAATAGGAAAATTCCAAGAGACAGCAAGTAAATTAGATGTTACCAGGACCTGGGGAGAGGGGGAAATAGGGAGTTTTTACTTAGTGGGTACACAGTTTCTATTTGGAGTGATGAAAAGTTTTGAAAACGAATATTGGTAATGTTCACACAACAGTGTGAATCTAATACCACTGAATTGTACACTTAAAAACAGTAAAAGTGGCAAATTTTACGTTTTATATATTTTAACATAATAAAATAATAAAAAAGACAACTAATAGGAATATGTTGGCAAAATCATTGCAGACCTGATCGAGACATTTTGAAAAGTAGTTTTTTTCTATTTATCATTATATATTATATAATATATGCATTATCATTGCAAGACAAATAGAGAAAACAGATAAATAAAAAGATATAAAATTACATGGAATCTATTTCCATAAATAACTACATCTGTCCAGGCTTGTTCTTTTTCATGTACGTCTGTGCATGCACACACACACAACTATGTGAAATGAACTTAATAAATCCTGGGTCTCCACATGACCTAGTTAATGGACAGATCCATATTTAATGAAAAAAAGTTTGAATTCATGATCCAATAAACTTTGAAGAATTACGTAGCCCTTTACTGATTTTATTCTTAAAATGTCCTGTCTGGGGGATTTTCAGAGAGAAATAGAGAGCTTCCTAAAAATCCTCAATAAGTTGCTTCTACTTCTGATATTTCCCAGTCAGGAAAACTGCTGGAAGTCTCATCTGTGCTCTCTTGTCCACGGTGTTGCCATATTAATCTATTGTTCCATTCTTCGATTCTACATTTCCCTCATATGCCATATAGTCCTCCTCCTGGCTGGAGGCAGCTCCTAAGACTTTTGTTTCCCACAACCTCTCCACCCCAACAAGACTTTTCTAACAGCACTGGGATTCCTCCATACTCTCTGTATGACCTTATTCTTCCTAGAGTGAAATGGGGAAAACTTTAAGAAACATAGCCTTGTCACCCTTTGAATCTTATTCTTGATTTTTTAAAAAAATTATCACAAAATAAATCAGTTGGAAAGAAAACACCATATAATAGCTCTTTCCAATAAAAACTTGGTGGCGTGTGCAGCAGCGAGCATCATGCTTGTTTAGGACTTCCAGGGGCTCTTCTATTTAAAGTATACCTGATTATCTCTTTACATTCTTCACAATGTGATGCAAAAGACAGTGGTGAGCTAAGCTTTATTGTATCATTTACATTTGCTTCTTGAAATTTTTGGAGCTGGGGAATGAAACCAAAAACCTAGGGTGCAATTATGTTAGTATTAAAATTTATTACCTCTATATCATAGATTTGTGTTTCCTGTAAGTGGAGGAAGATGCTGCAGCCACTGAGTTCTTCCTGTCAGGAAAAGAATTACATTATTTTAGGTCCCCTCGAGGAATTTGTATATAGTTTGTTTATTTAGGTGGTTATCTCTAGAGGCACAGTAGGGAAAAAAGTGAGAAAGAGACTACAGAAAGACAACAAAATATGTATTAATAATCAAGTCACCACTGTGGGCCATTAAGAATGAATCCCACTGGAAACCCTTAAAGAAGCTTTGTAGAGTAGGTCTCATAATTTTCCTACAGAGCAAAAATTTAGTTGACTTATTTTTCACTTTTCCACTGACTCCCAATCTTCACTAGTTGAGGATTGTTCATGGGGTATTAAATACCTGACGTTTCTGAAATGTCATAAATATGATATGACCAAGCTCCTCTGGCACTGAAGAAATCCCCAAGATGGTCAAGCAGAGAGACACAGGGACTAGAATTGGGAAGCCATCAAGAGTGCTAGCAATGTTTACCACATCTGTCGGTTAACTCAGAAGTGTCCTGAGGGGATAGGGAGTGTGATGTCAACAGAGAAGTATCTCTACATAGTCTACTCCACCCTGTCCTTTGCTGCCACACTTATGGCAAGTCTGGAGTTCTCTCCAAAGCCAAAGTTTGAAAATTTCAAGAGTGATCACTATATTGGTCCCAATTATGTGCGTGGCCCATGAAAACTTAGGGATAATTGTCTAAGGAACCAAAATAATTTGGTTTATGCATACTTTTCTGCCCAGAACCTGAAAATTAGCAACCTTAGGTTCCAACTTAAACTGAGGGCTGTTCCTTGGGCCTTTCAGATTGAGATTGTCCCCACCCATCCAACAGCACTTCACTTGTCTACTTCAGTCTCAAGGGATTGGGGCAGACATTCATTTTCTTATGTTCCCAACTATGCCTTGACAATATGGGTAGGAGCTCCATCCGCTGGTTTTGTAATAGAGAGTTGGTAGTGTTCCTTTTCTTCTTCCTGAAACTTGATTAGCAAACATCAATATCAATCACAAGTAGGAAGTCCACATTTGAGATTCTCTGGTCTACCGCTGAAGAGCAATATTATATATATTTTTATTTGCATAGCTGAGCTCAACAGAGAATAAAAGAAGTATTCAGCAACATAAAGCCTTATATTTTAAGCTCTTGAGAAATTACTGGGAAAATAATGCATTCAAAATACTGAAATAGGAGAACGGGGGACTTCTAGTTTCATCTCCAACATTTAAAGAGCTTGGAAGTTGTCACTCTTATCCTCACCACAAGAAAAGCTGAACAAACTAAAACTCATGTCTTTCTTCTACCCATCAGAAAACTAAAGCCTCAGGGAAAACTGCCACGAAAATAATCTGGAGAGAGAGGCAGATCCAGAGAGATATGGAAAAGAAATTTGCATTCATGGAGCAGAAACCACTGTAGCATAAAATCACTGGTAGGAACACTAAAATTGTAATTTTTAGGAATTGATAGAGGCTGAATGTGAACTACCATGAGAGTGAGAACTTCCTGCAGAACAGTCTTAGAGGTGCAACCATATGTCCATGGGCATTACCTCCTGGAATCCCACCAACTTCAAACATTGTGATAAAAAAGATCCCATTGTGGCCCTTGCAGGGGGCAGGGAAGGTTATCATTATGAAATAAGCCCAGGGCCTTCTCTATGAGAAATGCCTATTATCCAGGGTAAAATAATTTAGTAGAGTTTATCAGAGCTAGGGAAAATGTCCTTTCACCAAATCTTTCTTCTCTTACCCAAAGGAAGAAGAAAAAAATAGTCAACTGGGGTCAAAACTTCAAATAAATTGATTGGGAATCTTGAAGTCAGGGAAGAGAGTAGGGGTCAGTAGGGAAAACAATCTAAACCACTTGTGAACCACTTGTATGTTTCACAGCCCCAGGACCCAAGCCCACTAAAACACTGAGATATAATCAAAAGATTATAAAATATTCCTCTTCTCCAAACAATACCACCACACCAATTAGGTCTCATTATAATAACAGAGGATTATAACGGAGAGAGTTGCAAGACACAGATTGTCTCTGACGAAGAGTGCTTATGGAAGCAACATATTAAGAGTGGAGACAAAAACACAAACACTAGAAGTGTTTGAAGCCTCTACCACCTCTAGTTACAGAAAACATTAAACATAGCCCAACTCCTAACCAGATTAACATAAAATTTCACAGAGGAGGCCTATTTGCCTTAGTTCCTATTAGCTAATACAATGTCTTACTTTCAATAAATAATTGAAAAGAATACCAAAAGATAAGGAAAAAAACACAGTCTAAAGATACAAAACAGGTATCAGGACTAGACTCAGATGACACAGATACTGGAATTATCAGACAAGGAATTTAAAATACTAAGATTAATGTGTTAAGCACAATAATAATAAAAAAAGTAGACAACATATAAGAACAGATGGGTAATATAAACGGAGAGATGTAAACTCTAAGAAAGAATCAGAAGGAAATGCTAGAAATAAAAAAAAAAAGAAACATAGTAACGGAAATGAAAGGAGTTCCTGATGGGCTCACAAGTAGATTAGATAAAGCCAAGGAAAGAACCAAGAGGTCTGAATATGAGTCATTAGAAGCTTTCCAAACTGAAAGGCAAGAACCAAAAAAACAAAGTGGGACATCCAAGGGCTATGGAACAATTTCAAAAGATGGAATATACATTCAATTGGAATTCCAGAAAGACTTGAAAAAGAAAATAGAGACGAAGAAATATTAAAAGTAATAATGAGATAGAACTTTCCAAAATTGACAGACACCAAACCACAGATCCAAGAAGCCCAGAGAAGACCAAGCAAGATAAATGCCAAACAAAACAAAGCCAAAAAAATAGGCATAACATATTCAAACAAAGAAAACTAAAGAAAAATAAAAGCTTGAAAGAATACAGAGAAAAATAAGAAAACCTTATCTATAGAGAAAAAAAGAATAAGAATTATAATGGACTTCTCATTAGGAATTATGCAAGCAAGAATAAAGGGAAGTTAAATATTTATAGTGTTCAAAGACAAAAACTCACCAACCTAGAATTCTATATGCAGAAAAATTATCCTTCAAAGATGAAGGCGTACTACTTTCTGAAACAAACAAAAGCTAAAGGAATTCATCCCAGCAACCTGCAAGAAATATTTCAATAAGGTCATGAACGACAAGGAAAATAATGTAGATTAGAAATTTGGATCAATATAAAGAAAAGAAGAGCATCAGAAATGGAATAAAAGAAGGTAAAATAATTTTTTAATTCTTAATTGATCTAAAGGATGATTATGTTTATAGTAATAATAGTAATCGTTTATTGAGTGATTTTAGCAAACAGATATGTGAAATGAATAAGTGTCACATGAGACAGTTGGGAGGAATAGGAAATACCCGTTATAAGGTAACTGTACAACATATAAAGTAGTATAGTGTTATTTGAAGGTGGACTTAGATTAGATAAAAATGTATTTTGGGAAATTTAGTGCACCTACCAAAAATTAATAAAATAAGTATAAAGGTATGCTAAGAGAGTAGGTACATAGAATCTTATAAAATTCTCAATAGAACCTGAGAGGGCAAAATAAAAAGTGGAAAAAAAAGATAAAAGAACAAACGCACCTACAGAAAACATGAGCATAGTAGATATTAATCCAACTGTATCGATGATACTTTAAATGTGAATGGCCTCAAGCAGCAACTAAAAGAAAGAAGTATTAGAGCAAATAAAGAAAGCAGACCCAATTATATGTTGTCTACAAGAAGCACAATTTATTAACTATAAAAATATAGACAGGTTAAATAAAAAAGGATGAAAAAGATATAACATGCTAACATTAAAATAAAAACAATCAAAAGTGGCTGTATTAATTTCAGAGAAAGCAGACTTCAAAACAAGGATGATTCTCTGGGATAAAGAGGGGCATTACATAACAATAAAGGGGTCAGTTTTCCAAGAAGACATAACAATCCTTAACAAGAATGTACTAAACCAAAGAGAGTCAAAATACATGAGGCAAATCCTGATAGAACTGAATGGAAGTTAGAAAAATTCACTGTTATATTTGGAGACTTCAATATCTCTGTCACTAAGTGATAGATCAGGCAGATAAAAAAATCAGCAGAGGTATAAATGATCCATTGGCTCAATCAACATGATATAATTGACATTTTTAGAATACTCCATCTAAGAATAGCAGAATGCATATTCTTCTCAAGATTGCATGTTTCATTCACCAAGGTATACCATAAAGCACACCAGAAAAATTTAAATAAATAGAAAGCTTAAAAAACATGTTCTCAGACCACAATGGAATTAAACTAGAAATCAATAACAGGAAGATAACTATAAAAATCTCTAAGTCTCTAGAAATAATCTTTTAAATAATCCAGGGGTTAAATAAGAAATCTCAAGAGAAATTAAATAAATATTTTGAACTAAATAAAAGTGATTAGATTATTGGTAATCTAACTGTATTACAAATGTATGAAACAATCTCACTGAAGGGGATGGAAGAAAACATGGTGTTCTATGCAACTTCGAAAAAGACTGAAGTGAGTAAGACTAAAAGCAAAATTGCTGTTATCAAAAAGATGAGAAACAACATGTCTTAGTGAGAATATGGAGAAAAGGGAACCCCTGTGCACTGCTGGTGAAAATGTAAATTGGTTCAGCCACTATGAAAAACAGTATAGAGTTTACTCAAATATTTAAAAATGGAATTACCATATGATCCAGCAAACCCACTTCTGGCTATTTATCCAAAGAAAATGAAAACTAGCGCAAAAAGATACATGCACCCTCATGTTCAGTACAGTCCTATTTACCATAGCCAAGATATGGAAACAGCCTAAGTATCCATCCATGGACCAATGGATAAAGAAATTTTGGTATGTGTTATTCAATGGGATACGATTCGCCATAAAAAAATGAGATCTTGTCATTTATGACAACATGATTGGACTCTGAGGGCATTATGCTATGTGAAATAAGTCAAATAAGAGAAGACAAATACCATATAATCTCCTTTATATGTGGGGGGAAAAAACCAAAAACAGAGCACATGGATACAGAGAACAGATTGGTGGTTGCCAGGAGTCAGGTAGGGGATGGAAGAAATGGGTGTAGGAAATCAAAAGGTTAAAAAAAAAAAAGATAGAAACTGGCGTGACATACATATTTAAACTGTTACTCTTGACTCTACTGTTTGTTCTAAAATAGCAATTATTTTAAGCTATTTAATAGCAATTAAGACTAAAGTCTTAATGTCTAAGAAAAAAAGCAGAGAAATTATGAAGCTATTTTATCAATGCAGGATAGACATTCATGGTAACTGTTGAGGTGATAGGCACTGGGATTTAGCTAAAAAGGTATGTTTAGCTCGCCGTACTGATTGATTGGGTTTGAAGTGTAATAAGATTATTGGATTAATTGAGATTGACTCAAACTTTTTACCTAATTTAACTCGTGAATGGGGGTGCTAGTTACCAGAATAGAAAAGATCCTTTGATAAATCAAGATTGGCATGGATAGTGACTAGGAATCAAGAGTTCTACTGTACACATGCCAAACTTGAGATGCCTATTACATATCCTCCGTAGATATTGATAAGCCAGTTTGATATATAAATCTAGAGTTCACGGTTCATGGAAGTGGTTGCTACTACAACTAGTAACAGATCTCTTTGGGTCTCCTGAGCTTACTTGTTAAAACCTATAATGAGAAAATTGTCTTGAAAAACAAGTTTTGTGGCAAGAATAGCTTTTCTAAATGCCAATAATTTCCTTCACACTCTTTCAATCTAGCTATACTCTAAAGTAAGAGGTAAGAATTAACTCACATAAGACTAGTTCCCTGCCAGCTAGTCTCTAAGAAAAAGAGTTAGCCTTTTGTAAAACCTAATGGAACTTGGTTATGACTCAGAACTTGGACCTCAGACCCCTGACCATGTCAGAAGAAAGCCTAATGCCCTCTCTTCTCTTTCTCCAACCATGTATGAACATTGTATTGAAAGGCAGCTAAAGCAAAACTTTGCCATCTTAAATTTTTATTTTATCCTGGCCTCCTTAAGTCAAAAAGCCAGAAGTCAGGGTTTCATTTCCAGAGTCTGATGCCAATCATGCTAGATATCTATGTGGTGCCTTAGAATGAAAGGGCACTGGACACCTGCTCTGATCACTCTATGAGTTAACCCAAAGAAAGGCTATTCTACTAGGTCTCATGCATATTCTGTCGAGTCATTTACTGTTAGTTGTAATAACATACAAGAGGTAGAGAGGATATAGAAAGTGAGGTAAGGAGAAGAAGAGAATGACAAACCTTCTTGGAAAGAGAGAGAGAGTAGGTATAGGGCAGAAGAAACACATATTTTCTGACTTCCCACAATGGATGTGGAATAAAGAACGAAGGCAGTGAGTGGTGAGAAGAAGGTTGCTGTCTGAAAGAACAAGATATTTTCAAAGAATTGAAGAGGAATAGGGCTTGTCTTTCAGTTTTTCAAACCCAGACAGGCAATATTTTAAGTTTCCTTAGATGAGCAAAACATCTAAAGGGCACCACCTCAGATAGAAGATTGGAAAGGAAAAAACAGCACAGTTAGATGACAGAAGAAATTATAATAACTCCCAAGTTTCTCATGGTTGGATTAGCCCCATGAGGTTTCCTAGGTTCTACATGGGCCTAGTAAAGGCTGTGCATGGGGATTCCGTCATAAGAAGAGAGGCTATCCTTTCTTCTGCCTCTGAGTTCAGGAGGCTACTCAGTGAAGAGAACTCAAGTAGAAATTGTAGGATGCACTGATTATAGGAACAGAGGATATAGAGCCACAATTTGATAAGATCCCCGATATTAGGAAGCTAGAGAGGGCAGTCCCAGCAAATTTCCCGAAGGTTATCCAGGATTTCAGCAATAAAGCCAATCAGCAGTGTCAGGCACCCCAACCAAGTATGGTCCTCAGCAGCCAGAGCCAATGGAATGCAGTTTACGTGTTTCAGCAGCCACACACTTCAGTGAGAGCATAGAAAATCTTTTAGATAAAAGCAGATGCCATCTCTCAGACAATGACTAATGAGGTTCAAGAGGACACTCTTGAATCTGAGTTCTCTCTACATCAGGCTGATGCATAAGCTTTCACCTACATTTGCATACCAACTTGGATAGGAGAAGGGTAGACAGGAAAGACAGGAACTGTGAAAAACTGCATATTTAGCCACAGTAAACTTTGTTAACTTGAAAAAGATTGCTTTAAAGAAGGAGACAGATGTCTTTATGGCAATTTCAAGGCCCATGTAACTCTTACTTCAATATCTGGTAAGAGGATAATTGTATGAATAAAGATAAAGGCAATTATGTAAAAAAAAAATCAGTCATGCATCACATAATGACATTTCGGTCAACAACGGACAACATATACAATGGTTCTCCCAAAAGATTAGCACCATATAGCCTAGGTGTGTAGTAGGCTATACCATCTAGGTTCGTGTAAGTACACTCTATGATGTTTGCACGACAAAATCACCTAACAACACATTTCTCAGAATGTATCCCCATCATTAAGTGACACACGACTGTACAGTGCATACTTTCAAAGTCTCAGTTTTAGTCTGTAAAATTTTGACCTCTTTATAAGTTGTTCCCACATGAACTTTAGTCAGAGACCTCTAAGGTACCAGGTCTTTTCAAATAACCTCTAGTGGACAGTTAAGGAGTAATTTTTTTCAAAGTGACTACAGAGTCTAAGGCTTTTTCTCCCTAGGAATGATGCCAATTCATGAATTTGACCCATAAATTCCAGCAACTGTCCATTCTTCATAGACTCGATCTGAGGTAAGGAGGCTGTGCCATAAAGAAACAGAATTTTATATGGGTTTGGTTCTATGAGTAATGCAAGGTAGTCAAATCTGCAGCCCCAAAATGACCAACTAAGGGATTATTTGCAGACCAGATTTGGTCTACAAATGTGTTTTTGGCAAACCTATTATTTTAATAAATTTTTTAGCTGCCAATATATAAAGATTCAAATATTTCTCACAAAATCTGAATTACTGACTTCTGGCTTTATTAGAACAGATGTCAAAACTGGGCATGTATTCCTTCATAGCAACAAAATCTGTTGCACAGCAACTTCCTCTTTAGCTACGGCAAGAAATACTAAGTTCACTACTATCTCCACTACCCCCCGTTAGATTAGACTCAATCTTTTCACTTATTTATACTGCCTGCCTGGCCCTTGTAGGCATATAAATTTGTGGACCCTTGGCATAGATCCTCAGTTATATGTCAGTGTATCCCTGTACAATTTTTAGACAAGTACTGATGATAATCAAAGTCCTATACTGAGTTTCACAGCATGATATTTCCCATTAATTTCTGAAGTTTATGAGAGAAATTTATTTTGTACCATATTCCCATAGCCTCATTTATCATAGGTCCTATAGTAGCTGCTAGATTCTCAGGAGTACTCAGTCTCAGGTGGAGAATCTGTTTAGCAGTCTGGACCTATTATGAGAGTACCTAACAAAGACTTTTCTTACTATCAAAGACACTATTTTTTTCCCTGATAAAATTTGTCACTTGAGGTGTGGGTAAAAAACAACTTCATAACATCGCCTGAACTAGATCTGTGATGTGAAACGTCCTAGTACTATCTAGACCATAGTACTACCAAAACAAATTTATTTCTGAAATAATTCTGACTCCTCTGTCACCAACTCTGTGACGTCTCTTTGACTTTTCATTTGTATTTACAAGACTCACGATAGCATGTATCTAATAAACCCACACTCCCTTTACCTTGAGCTTTCCAGTTGGAAAGTCACAAAGACCCTCTTAGCTTAAGTATAAGGTTACACATTTAACCTGCGAGGTCTCTGAATACGACTTACAAGGTGTTAAATCCTGACATTAGCCCCCAAACACAAGTCTAATAAATTATAGGGTCCTTTTCCTAGTTCACAGACATATTCAGAAGAAACGCATATCTGACTGAAAAGTACCTTGAAGATTAATGTAGATATTAACAGGTTTTCTTTAAGGGTTCAATTGACTTGTATGCTGAGCACCCTTGAAAAAAGTTTCCTAGATATCACATCTAAACTTAGTTTCCTCTCCCAAAGCCAACATTCTTGGCAGCTACTTATCTATTTCACTCTTGGTCAACCATGAAATTTTCTCACCTCCTCTGGACACTTAATTTTACCTCCTCCATTCTTCCTGTCACACTGCACCCTTCCAGACCCTCATCTCCTTGCCACCAGCTTTCCTAGGCCACTGTAGCATGACAGAAGGGTGCGTCTGTATCACTAGGTCTTATCTGCCTGTAATTGGTCCTAGACCCCAGGGCAACTAATCTAAATTTGGGGGCCACACCTGTTGACAATGAGAATAGAACTGCTAGAACCATTACTTAGAAAAAAGATCCACATAGAAACCAGATGGCAGGCAACATAGGATAAATAAAAGACCACGGTACGAGGGAGTAAAATTTTGGAAAAGAAAATGGCACCAATTATTAAAGAAAAGAAAGTAGTCCATAAAGACAGAGAAAAAAAAATCAATATAGGTAGTTATAAAAGACATGTGATGAGTTGCTTTACTTCCTGTAAATTTTTCTGTATTTTTGAGTTTGCAGCTTTATTCTCTACCTGTCCTTCCAGTTGTAGATGGAGAAATATTCTGAGATGTTTGTATGTTATTTCTCTCTGTTTCCCTTTCCCTTATCTATAGTCAGCAAATATACAGGTCTGTGCACATTACTTCAAGACAGGTATGGGTCTCAATAGGATAGAAAGGAGATATAGCTTGGAGGTATATGTGGTTTTTTTGTTTTTATCATTAGTTCCCAAAACTGTATATCAGGAAAACTTTTTGAGTTATCTGGAGGAGTTAAGGGGAAAGGAATATATGGGCATAAGTGAGGCATCTTGGTCACAAAAGAGAAATAATATGTAGTTATCAAAAAAAGTAAAATAAATCTACCTTTCCTATTACTCCAGGTTGTACAGGTGAGAGAGAGAAAGAGAGAGCAGTAAGTCTGTTCCTTGGCACCCAGATGACCTCATTTTAATCACCTCTCTAAAGCCCACGTCTTCAAATATAGTTACACTCACAGGTACTGGAGGTTATAAATTCAACATATGAATTGGAGAGGGATATAATTCAGCACCGAAAAGACCTAAGAGTAGAGGAGCATGTGTATTAAAAACAGGCAGTGCCACCAGGAAATTTGAGAGCAAGCACCAGAGACGATATACTATGTAGCATGTCTTGACAGACAGGTCCACAGCTACACAGACGTCTTCTGCCCCAAGAGTGGTTTTCAATTGGCAGAAAGGCAAGATCTGAAGGGATCTAAGCATCAGTGACAATGGATGTCCCAGTAGTAGCAAGATGACTGATGATTGAGGGCCTGATTGTTTCCCTGTCTCCAACATCTTGACACTACAGAGGACCCTGAAACTGTGACATGAACTTGGGGAAGTGAAACAACTGATGTTACAAACGTTATATTGGTTTTATTTTTCTCCAGATAAAAGGCAGCACAGGGTCAAAATTTAAGTTATTTTTAGAAAATAAACACTTATAGTTCTTTTAGGCCTAAGTTTAGGGACTGAAATTGAAAGCTGGTAACATAACAGGCTCCTTTAATACTTTGAAGTAACTCGAGTAGGCTTTATCCTTACAACCAAATGAGTCTAACTAAAACAGAAAATGAAATTTATGGAAAGTTGTTAACTATGTTAGGTGGGGAAGTGGACAATCAGGAGATAGCCCTCTCAATCCCATGCCCTCAATATGTGGTGCAGTAACTAGTAATTAAACCGTGCAACCTATAGTGTAAGATTCATGTGCCCGTTGAGTGTACGGTTCTGAAGGATCTTGTAGCTAATGTTTTAGAGAAGTTCCAAGAGAACAAGGCAGGCACTGGTGAGAAACGGATTAACTGCCGATCCTGTTGCCTGCTGGAAGCAGATAAGAAAAGGCAGAGATAGCTTCTGACTCTGTTTCTAGAAACATTTTCTGCTTGTAGGGAAATTCTGACATCATTAAAAATTCAGGCCAGAAACAAATTATGCATATTACTGAGTTCAAACAAATTTCCATTTCTGCTGCAATGGGTAAAGTTGAATTCGTAGTTATGCTGAAGACTATAATCTTGGTAAAGAAGTTCATGGGAGCGGTTAGACTCCCAGAAAATTCCAGCCTTTTTGAAACCTCTCTATCCTAACATATCTTTTGTACTAGGAAGGAGCAGCACAGTGAATGAAAACCTTTCTTTTTCCACCAATTCAGCAACCAACGCATCCCTGATAAATATGTGTTTCAAAATTTATTGGTTAGGGTCTAAGACTTGAATATAGTGAGAGCCAAGGAGCAATAGTTGAATATAAAAAAAGGCTCTCTGATGCTGTGTCTGCAAATCACACCCTTGTTAAGAACCCTGGATTATTTACATTACTAGAAAGATGGAGTTTTGAGGACTGAGTTGTCCCTAAGTAACACAAAACTTGTGGATATAATACTCCAGGCCCCTCAGCCACAGTTATGTTTCAATGGTCAAATGAATATGGTTACGTGATGCATAGTTTACTGCATCAAAAGATTGACTCAAATCTTTACCCAAATCTTTATCAAATCTTATACGCTTTGCAATTTCTCGACCAGGTTATAAGAGATGCTTTCAGCATCAAAAGTCAATACTGGCTGTAGAGGGGCTGGCCCTGTGGCACATAGCAGTTAAGTTCATGTGCTCACTACCAGGGCCCCTGGGTTCGCTATCCCGGATACCTGGTGTGGACCTATGCACCGCTCATCAAGCCATCCTGTGACGGGTGTCCCACATATAAAGTAGAGGAAGATAAGCACGGATATTAGCTCAAGGCCAATCTTCCTCAGCAAGAAGAGGAGGATTGGCAGTGGATGTTAGCTCAGGGCTAATCTTCCTCAAAAAACGAAAGTCACTGCTGACTGTAGAGCTGCCTTGGGAGTGGTGGGGAAATCAATCTCCTAAGTGCATGGAACTTGGGAGAATTAGCACTGTGGACCAAAGGACAGACTCCACTGTCACTGAAGTGAGACAATATCCGATACCCATGGGATTCACCAGTCTTATACTGTGCCTCAACATTCAACAATGTTGATGTATTAAATAGGGGATCACATTGCAAGGCAAGTTATTATTCTTTGGGACAGACATTCAGGTGGTTTCCTTTATATATCTTCAAAATGGCATTGTGCTTTATTTGAAAGATATATTAGTAGTGGTTAAATTTCCAATTTAAACATCACCTTTAGACAAGGTGTGTAAAATGTACGCAATGATTGTTCCAGAAAAAGAAGATATATGGACAGCCTCTGGAGAGTGTGTACCCAGAGACTGACAGCAGATATTCACCTAGCCTGTGACTCTGCCTCTGCTATCATCACAGCATTAGCCTTGGACTTCTCTTTCAGGAAGAGAGAGTATTTCAGTGATAAGTAGATCCTGTTGAGCAGGGATACATATGGGTTTGTTTTTGTGAGGTGAATAAAGAGTGTATATGGACAGAACAAAGGAGAATCAATCAATTCCTATCTAGCTCACGCCATCTTCAAAGGGAATCATCAACTGTCTGCTTCCCCTGATCCCTAAACAAACATATTCTTCACGATGTAACTGAGTCTCCCCTAGGCCACAGCTGACTTGACTAAGGGTTGGGTACATGAATTAAGGAGAGTCAATCTATAAATTGCCTTCTGCCGTTTTTGTGTAAAATGTGCACAGATGAGGTAGGAGGTCAACCAGATTCTTTCTTCAGACTTTGGACTTGGCACACTAAGAAATTGTCAGTAGCAGAGTAGCTGGAGGAAGAAAGATTACGTAGAAAGAGTATCAAAGAGAGGACTGGATGCAGTAATTCAAGGCTATGTGAAACCAAATACAAGGGAGCAGAATCTATGGGTGAGTAGAGAGAGGCAATTGGTGTAGAGAGGAGAATGTAGCAGGGAGACGAACTAAAGCAAAGAGACTGGGCCACACGACTCTGGGCTACCTGTGCCATTTCTAGTCCACATGTTTCCTTGGAATAACTGCACTTCTGCCTGTCTCCGCTTATATTTCTTGAGGAGGTTTTTTCCCCCTTTTTCTGATCTGTTCTAAAAACTAAAGCATACTAAGTAATGATTCTGTTTTTTCTCATGTAACCACATATAGTAAATGTGTCTTCATGTTAATATATACACATTTCCTACTCATTAAATGATTGTTTCTCACCCAAAAAATGTTGAAAATGTTTCTGTCAAATTTAAATTTGGAGCTGAGAGAAATTGCCTACTTCTAACCATGTAATTGGACACTCTGAATGGAAATATGATATTTAAAGAGAAATAACAGATGAGGAGTCCAATGATTGAAAGAAATATATTATACGAGAGAAGATGTAAAAAGTATTTATATACTCAAGTCTCTACAGGCCACAGTGCAGCAATGTTGCAATAAATTCAGAAAGTTTTTTTTCTTAAAGAAGAAACTATAATCCCCCACTTATCACTATGACTTAACGAGACAGAACCATGGGTCAAATTGCATGATGTGAGGGATCTCATGTTCCAATAAAGCACATCAATTAGAAAGGCTGAGGGTGGAGTCTGTATATAACAAAAATATAAATCTTATGTTGCATAGATGGGTCTAATATTTGGTGGCAATACTTAGATTATAATAAAAGAAAAAAACAGGAGTAAGTATTTTGGAGAATAGAATAAACAACACTTGATCAGATGATGGGTATGGATGATCATTTCCTAATTAACATAACAAAATTTTACTCCATGCCTTTTAGACATTATATCAGTGTTAAACTTCTAAATATTATTAGGATGAATTACTATTTTAGCAAAAGCAAAACAAAAGTACATATATTTTTTAACTTGCCCTTTGATGACAATTTACTTTCTTAAGACATAATAAACATCAAGAAAACCCGCCAATTTGAATTTTCAATAAAATTAAGAAAAACTTCTTAATAAATCAGAAAAGAACCCTGGCAATAAAATGATCATGAAATTTTAATAGTCATTAACTTAGTAAAGGATCTATGAGCATAGTAGGGCACATAAATTCCACTATAAGAAAACAGATTTTTTTTTTTTTTTTTAATATGAGTAGGTAGCTAAGATTCCACGGTTGAAAAAGTGTGAGAGTATACCAGTACTCTGGAGATTCTCAAAAACAGATTTCTAACAATACATTTAAAAAGAGCATAAGGAAAGAAAACGAGATGGAGACTAAAAAAATAAAAACAACCAACAAACCAAAAACTAGAGAATTCCCTGAATTTAAATTTAAAAGTACATGCATACCAGGTTTATATGCTAATGTGCATTTAACCAAAAGAGAATCTAAGACTGACACAGGAAGTTTAGAGTATGTTGTTAGGGAAAAAAAAAGCTGGAACAATCTAAGAATGGTAAAACAGTGCTCTTTAAAAGCAGAGTCCAGGGCAAAAGGGCAAATAAAGGGTAAGACTCACTTTTTTGTGATGATGAGATAAAGCTAATCAGTGGCAGAATGAAAAGAGAATTACCCACTACTGTTTCTGAGAGAATAAATTTCAAAACTGGAGAGGATAGAATAAGCACATTTCAGAAGCAATTAAACCCATGAGAATTGAGCAAATAATATGAAGTTTCCAAACTGACTTCAGATTCAGATGAATTATATCCCAGACAGAACATACATTTATGAGAGTTAAACTATTGTCATCCATTCTTAAAGAATCACAAAAAACAGCACAGCATTTGACAACTGGGAGTCGAAAGAAGTTGCCTTTTTTTCCAAAATGAATGAAAAAAAAATAGATTCTCAAATCTCTAAAATAATGAACTGCTATCAATCACTACAGAATATTTTAACGGAACTTGAAAGGTCCGTGGTTTAGCATAAAAGAAGGCAGCAGAACAAACACAAAGTAAGCCCTAGAGAGAGAATATCTGCCCTCAAGAACTGGCTACACCAAATATCATTTGCCCTGGAACAAATTTAGCTCCCTGTGCCCAAGTTGTCTCATGTGTAAAATGGGAAAAATAATGGTACTCAAGTCTTAGATTTGTGGAAAGTATTCAGTAAAATAATCAAGGTAAGGTGCCTAGAGCAAGGCTTTGTATGTAATAAAATAGTCAGTAAATTTAAGCCATGACTGTGAGTACTGTAACTATCACCTCTACTACCACTCTCACCATCACTACTACTACTGCTAGTACTACTACTACCACTATGGTTTTTAAAAGTATGAAATATTTGATACTAACCTAGCTTTTTAAAGTAATATCCACAGCAACTTGTTTTCTTTTGGTAGTGATTCCAGGAAGGGATGTGAGAAATATACTACTCTAAAGGCACAATATATGTAGATTTTAGCAAGGCAGATGACCAAATTTCTCAGGATATCCTTTGTAAAGAAGCATATATGTAGCTTGGATGATAGTATGGCTAAGCTAATTTGTAGTACATTGAATTTACCTACAGGCCAAAGAACACTAACTAGTGTATCAGTGTCCAATTTGAGACGTTGTTTGAATGTTATATATAGCAAATGCAAGCTGTTGCTATAGGGAGAGTTTCCTCAAAGGAATGCATAAGATTCAATCAGTGGTGTGCTCATAAGAAAAAACAAGAGAGAAGAAAAAGAGAGAAAGAGAAAAAAAGGATGAAAGGGAGAAAAGAGAGAGAAAAAAGAAAGGAAGGAAGAAAAGAAAGGTCTTAACATGTAGAGCAGTTGACAACTATCATTGTTGTAAATACACTCTAATGGTCACTTTCAAACTACCAAACTATCAACAGGACCTCACTGAATGGGCAGTTGGTAAGAGACGCACACAATTGGCTCTCATGAGCCAACATGAACTGGCAGTAGCACACTACTAGATTCAGTCATCGACAATAAAATTTATAGTTCTATTAACAGCATTTAGAATAAACTTACTGTAATCCAGATACTCTGTGTTATCTCATTTAATGCTCTTAACAACATTAGGAAGTATAACTATTAACATCTTCATTTTATAAACATGGAAACTAGAGATATCTAGATTAAATAACTTGCCTCAGGTCACTCAGTCAAGGGACGAGTCAACAGCTTTCACATTCAGGCCCAAGCTCTTGAGCACACCACTCTAAGTTTCTTCATGCTTGTGGTAATTTGGGCTTGTCAGAACCAGTGAGATGCTAATATATTGTATTATATCATCAAGTGGTCTTGATAGGTTGCAATTATGGGCCATCAAAAGATAAGTTAAAAATGTAAGGCAAACATAGATCAAAAATAAAAGTTGTACAAATAAGGGATGCAGAAGATATCTTTTAGAAATTAATGTGAAAATATTGAATTTTATTTCCTTCACCTCAATATGAATCAGCCATATGATTAGACAATTTAACAAAATCATGATATTTTTAGTGCTTTTAATATAAGTTAGACAAAGGAGCCATTTGTTATTTGGTACATTTGGAGTACTTTTGGGGCATGGTGCTGTTTTGGTTGCCATATTTTAAAACTTGACAAAAGTGCAACAGAAATGGGAAAGATAGTAGTCTGGATAATTGCATCATGTAGAGAATAATTGAAGGAAATGAGGATGTCTATCATGAAAACAAACAAACACAAAAGATCTCATAAGAGATTATCCTCAAATGTGAGATTTTAGCGTAGAGAAGAAGAAAACAGATCTATTCTGCACAGGTTAACACATAAAAAAAATAGGTAAGTATTTTAGGCTTAATATAATGAGGAGTTGAATATATACATTTATCCAAAAATTATAAAGAATTATCTTAGGGTAACTAAAATCACCATTCCTAGCTGGGTTCAAACAAAAGCCGAAATCAACACAATGTATTAAGTATTCTTGCAATAGAAGGAGGTTGGAATGTATGATTTCTATGATCCTCTCAATGATTAGAAGAATTGGTATATTTTCAATGGGTTATTAGTAAATGTATAAATGACTCTGAAATGGATAAGTGTGATGGCTGTATATTTAATGAACCAAGGAAAATATGATCCACTCAAGCTTGGAAGGGTCAGATGTGACCATTCAGGCAGAAATTGGTGGCATCTGTTGTCAGTTCAGAATTTCACAAGTACTGAATATTATCGCTTATGTGACATATTAAATGAATGTGCAATGCTCACTGGGTAAAGTGATGAGAACTGTTATATATCAAATTTCTCCCTCTGTTAAGCCATAAAATATAGTTGATGATCAGTTGATTGTTAAGATGCTCTTAATGAGATCTTAAAATTTTGCATGAAGCTGAAACTAACACTGTATAGTTGATTTCCTAATTATTTCACATATATAAAGGATGAACAATCCTTATAAGTAATAATAATTTGTGGTAGGTAAGTGTGTGTATGTGTCAGTATGATGCAAAACACGTAATTCTTAATTTTTTCTGATTAAACCCAGAAAATTTCATAAAAGTTTTCCAGCTATGACTTAAATGGCAATCTTGTTTAAGTTACTTTGTTATGTTCCTGGGGCCCAAGAAATCTATGATGGCATGATTCATTAACATCAAGAAATTATTAAGAATTGCAAAGCGAACAGAATATAAACAGACTAACTGCTGTGGAGAAGGAAGTGGACATAATTTGGGATCTTACAGTTGTTTTCTAAACTTTTGGGTGGAGCAATAAATGTATTTGAAAACAATATTGAAAAATAGCTGTTTACAAAGAATGGTGATCCCTTTTTTAAAACTGGCAGAATTAGTCATCTTTGCCACATTCTCTTCTCAGAAATAATCTTCAAACAAGCAAGAAAACAAGAAACTGAAATAAAAACCTCTTCTTTGAAGAAACTATATCTGTAGTCCCAAACCAAAATATTATAGGCTGCCAAATACAGGGAAAAATCAAGTGAGTGAGGGAAATGTCAAGAAAGAATGATAGCAGCTGATTTCATATAGAGATGGCAGAGCACAATTCCGTAAAGCAAGCGGTATACCCTGAGGGCCAAAATAAGCATACTGTGCACAGGCTGGTACTGAACGCTTCCCTGGACCCTGCTGGGTATCACTGAGTAATAGGAGAGGTGGCGCTGAATGAGTCAACACAAGTCACAATCTTTTTTAGGATTCAGCACATCAGCAAGGTCATTTTCAGTTGGTAGACTAACCAGAGAACAACCCTACAAATGCTAATCTCTTTTAGGTGGAAGAAGCAAGGATTAAAATGACTTCCCTACGCATGCAGAAACACATCATTTGCGTTTCACAGGAGGAGTATTGTGTAATACAAACTAGTGTTAATTTCTGCCAGCTCTATCAATAAGAACTCAATTTGTTCAAAGATAACATACTGAAGAAACAGATCTACACAAATACAACATAAGATAAGCTGAGCAAAAACCTCGGGAAAGAGAAAAAGCAGACAAAGAACAGATCAGAAAAAATATTGCCACTGAGCAAGTGGAAAGTGTACACAAGCGTGTCACCATGAACAAAGTTACTAAAGAAACCACTAAAGAATTCAAAGCAAGGAGAGAAGAATTAATGGAAATACTCAAGTTTTTTGCCCATTTTTATTAAAAACAAGGCTGTTTAGTTTTTTGTTCTTGAGTTGTAGGAATTTTTTATGTATTTTGGATATTAACCCTTTATCAGATATACGATTTGAAAATATTTTCTCCCATTTTAGGTGTTTCTTGTTCACTTTGTTGATTAATTGTGTCCTTTGATGCTCACAAGTTTTAAATTTTCATGGAGTCTAATTTGTCTAATTTTTTCTTTGGTTGATTGTGTTTTTGGTATCACATCCAAGAAATCATTGCCAAATTCAACATCATGAGATTTTTGCACTCTATTTCCTTCTAAGAACTTTATAGTTTTAGCTCTTATGTTTAGATCTTTGATCCATTTTAAGTCAATTTTTGTATGAGGCGTAAGGGTCCGACTTTATTCTATTGTGTGTGGATATTGAGTTTCCCCAACATCAGTCATTGAAAAGACTGTCTTTTCTCCATTGAACTGTCTTGGAGCCCTTGTTGAAAATCATTTGACTATATGTGATAGAATTTATATCTGGGCTGTCTGTTCTATTCCATTGGTCTATATGCTTGTCTTTATGCCAGTATCACATTTTTTTGATTACTGTAGCTTTGCAAGAAGTTTTGAAAGCAGGAAGTTTGAGACCTACAATTTTGCTCATTTTCAAATTCTTTTGGTTATCTGAAGTCCTTTGAGATTCTATATGAGTTTTATGATGTATTTTTTTATTTCTGCAAAAATCACCATTGGTGTTTTATTAGAGATTGCATTTTGAATCTGTAGATCACTCTGGGTAATATTTCCATCCTAATATTAAGTTTTTCAATCCATGTACACAGGTGTCTTTCTATTTACTTCTGTCTTTTTAAATTTCTTTCAGTAATATCTTGTAGTTTTTATGGTACAAGTGTTTTACCTCCTTGGTGAAGTTTATTCCTAAGTACTTATTCTTTTTGATGCTATTGTAAATAGAATTATTTTCTTAATTTTCCTTTTGGATCACTCATTGTTAGTGTATAGACACACCAGTGATTTTGTTTATTGATTTTTATTCTGCAACTATGCTGAATTGGTTTGTTGGTTCTAACTTTTTTTGTGGAATCTTTACAGTATTTCCACATATAAAATCATGTCTTCTACTAACAGAGATAATTTTACTCCTTCCATTTCTATTTGGATGTCTTATGCTTTTTCTTGACTAATTTTGCTGACTAAGACTTCTAGTACTGTGTTGAACAGAAGTGATGAAAGTAGGCATCCTTGTCACGTTCTTGATGCTTCCGTGTCTGAAAGATCATATTTATATAGAGTAATCCTAAGTGAAATATAATGATCTAAATTTATGACAAAAGTCAAAACAAACAGGATAGTAGTTATTTTTGTACTAATGAAGAGGTCATCAGTCCAATAGGACAGAGGTGTGTAAAAGATTACAATAAAGCGAATGTCAAGCAGTTTTTACATAAGCACCCAGGATCTTGCCTTGGAATACATTTTCAAAATGTCTACATTCATTATTTATTTGACATAATACTGGGTTACTTACAGGTTATACATTTTGTTATTGCTGTTGTTATCACTAACTTTAAAACAGTGCTCAATGTGATGAGAACACACTTTGGTAAAATATGGCCTCCCAGCCACACAGTGTACACATATTGCATTTGCTGAACCATTCTTGTGTATACTGAGATTCATTTTACTTCCTTAGGGGTAGGCTCATGTTTTAGGGAGGACATTTTTCACTTCCATTAAAAGCCTTGTGAGCCTGTCTAGACAATGCACCAACTGGTGAGTGATCATACAAAATACCATTAAAAAGCATATCTAATCACCATTATCAATATGATTTTGTTTTATATTTTCACAAACTTATTACATATGTGTGTGTGCATACGTATATAATACCTCAGCATCACCACTGACATATGTCTCAGGATAAACCTGAGCAATTTTATTTAGAAAAGTCATTATTAACAACATCTTTCTTTGAGGAAGGGTTAAGATCTCAAGTTGATGTGGTTAAATTTTTAGAGTTGAATGAAAATTAAATTCTGGAGTTAGCAAAGAGTGTTGAAAAGAAGGATTTGACTTAGCATATTATAAGTGCCAGTTGACCTCATTAACCCACTTGAAAGCAATACTTTATTCTTCTCAGAAGGATGCCTGTGTTGCAAGAATGCTTCACTGGCTAAAGACTATTTCAAAGTATTAGGCTTTTTCTCTATTGGAATAGTTTATGAGAGGCCCCTTGTTCACTTCATGTGGCTATCTAAAGGAGAAAAATAAGAAAAAAACAAATTTCTTCTTATTTATTTAGGGAGTCCTTGCCACACAAAATAATTCATTTTAGATACTATTTTCTCAGCTGATTTAGGCAATTGAATACCTCCCTTAAACTCTCATAAAATTTACCAATGGAGACCCTCCCCTCCAAAGAGAAATTAATACGAAGCTTTTCTCATCAAATTATCCAAAATCTTACCCTCAAAGAAAATGCTACTACTCAGTTAAATTAATTTCAATACATATTTGTTAAGCACCAACAATCCTTTAGACACTGGACAAACTGATGCAGAGATAATATTAATAAGGCAATAAATACCCTCAAAGTATTTAGGGAAATTAAATAAAGCATACAAAAGAAAACATTAAAAGCATCAAATTAATGTTGTGAGAGAGGAACAAAAGTCTAATTTTACCAAAACATCTTGAGACATAGATATACTACTTAGACATTTATATAAGATAAAATTCAACTCCCAGAGACGACATCAGGCTTTGTGGTCAATACTATATCCACCTGCCAGTAACAGTAAATGCAAGCATGTAGATAAAATCTTAGTCAATAATAAATCACTTTACAAAGATGGTCACTTATGATTATGGTTATGATTGTTATTATGATAGTCTTCCCTTAATGGATCTATCATATCCTTCTCTTAAACACAGCAAGGAAATAAAAGACAGCATTTCTCAATTTCTTAATGGCCCATGGAATATTATGTTTTTAAACAAAATGACAGCAATAATCCAGAACTTTTTTTTTCCTATCCACAGAATGGAAGTTAATAGTATTTGTCCACCACAAAGAAAGGAACACTGAGATATATTACATCAGCCTCTCCTCCAACATTGTAATATCCAAGATAATTTGTAGGGTTCCTTTTTTTTCCATTTTGACTCCTCAAGATAAGTACTTTTGCAATAAGGAAGGTTAAAAAGGATCTTGGTGGAAAACCATAAAATAGCATAAACTCTTATTCATGTCATGAGACAGGACAGTTATAAGAGAAATTCATTAAGTGCAAAGATTACTCTGATCAGGGAAAAATCCACTGTGAAGATAGAGCCTAGCATCAGGTTGCTGCCCTGAAGAGGCATGATGCATCAAAATGCCACTATTGTGTGCTATTACGAAGTGATAAAGAAATTGGTTTAATAAATCAACTTAAATGTATACATGGTCATACATAACTAGCTCAGCATGAGGCACTGTAAGAGCCTACACCTTTACTTTACATGAATATGCTTGAGATTAGCACTTTTTCTCATGTCCACATTTTCAGATCTATATGATTTTATTCTTTCCAAACATTTAGAGTTCCTGATGGTTATACTTTTACTATTCCTTATAGGGGTCAAATATTTTTCCACTTTTTCTCTCCCCTTTTTCCAAATATTGCCTTTATATATTTTTTTGTTCCCTCATAGGCCATGACCAGAGCCACATCACATGCAGTCCATATTAAACTAGTTTTCCCAAGTACTAGAAATAAATACAAGAAAGTAAAGATATAAAATTGTGATAAGCCCTTTGCAACCTGAAAAATTCCATTGGCTATGGCAACTCAGTGACCTATGTAGAGAAAATAACAAAAATAATACCAAATTAATTAAAAAATCAATGAAATGGATATTTACGCTCTTGATCTTCACATGCATTAGAGGTACAGTGTGGAACAAGATGCCAAGTGTTATTTTCTCAAAATGAGCTAAAGACCATTAAAATCACCAAAACAACTTGGCTCTTACAGCTAATAGTACAAAACTCCTAAGCTTGCCGTTTACAGAGGATCTGATCTTATTCATATAGATTCTATCAAATTATAATTGCATATGAATTCACTTGTTTCTTACACAGATTTGACGTATATTCAGTTGATTTTGAACACACAAATTAGACTTTGAAATACATGTTCTATTTACCATATGTGACACCCTTGAATCTCAGTTCCATAGAAACAAAATCTCTATCTTTACAGCATAGACAGCCACTTTCTGCAAAAGAGATAGTACAGTACTTCAAACACATTGCTCTGTAATACAAGAGTTTTCATTGGGAGGAACATACATGTGAGCCAGTAATTTTTGCTGCACTTTCCTATTTTGACAATGGCTGCAAAACTTCAGGCGATATTCCCTCAAATAATATAATAATCACAGCTATGTAAAAATCTTGACATTTTAATCTTTTTCTTCCATTAGGAATTGCTATCACCTTTTGCTCTTTGATGAAAAATTTTGACAATTGCTCGTTCAAGTAAATTTTAGTTTCAGTTTTACTAAATAACGACAAGCCATGTTCATGCTGGTGTCTTTTAAAGTACTATCTACAGTAATGCTCAAAGACCGCTTTAGATGAACCCTTGTTTAGATAAACCCTTGTATTTATCCTACCTTAGTGGCCCTATAACCAAAAGCCTAATTACCTTGTGTGGTTATTTCTTTATCATCTTATACGAGTGTTAAAATGATAATGCAGTTTTATAATTCATTAGCATTTAATTTCACTTTAATAATTACAGAATTCCCTCACTATGTAAGCTAAATAGAAGAAGAAAACTTGCCAGTTGTGGATTTGGTTGGTTGTGTGGGGTAGCAGATCAGTGGGAGCTGCTGGGACTAGCCAGATTCACTGGGGCATGGATAGACTTGCAGGGCACCAGGTAACCTGTAGATGTTACAGTATATTACAGTACATGTGCCTGCAGGCAGAGCACAGCTTAGGGAAATAGATAATATGAATTCACTCCAAACTGGCAGGAATTCAGGGATTGGACTCGACTCTTAGAAGGAGATGGCTGACAATATGACTGTTGGATGGAAGGATGGATGAAAGATGGCATGACCTACTTATACTTGACTTTCATACATATTTTAAAAAATCACCTAGCATCTAGGAAACAAATATAGGTGTGTATTGAAAACTATTCAGAAAATAGATTAGAATAATGTCTGCATTTATGGTGTGTTGGTGTTGCAATCCAATGTACACATCAGGATAGATGTGGAGAGGGCTGAAGGCCATTCTGAGTTTGTTATAACCAGCATTTCAATATATACATAGCTTACATCTGTTAAACATACACAGGTGTTCTGGATGAAGTAATTAGCAAATGCCAAGAATTCTTAGTGATTTCTCAAGGAGCCCTCCCTCAGCCTCTGTTTTGATATTATCATGTTATTGCTGTGCTTGTATATTTTATCTCGGAGCATGCAAGGCCTCCTAGGCAACGGCCCCTCCTGCTCCCAATATCGTGTCTCCATCTGTGCCCCGGGCGACAGATCCCTGTCTTAGGTTGCCCCCCTCTGGAGATCTTACCTGTCATTGGCTAACCGGCCTTCTCACCTCCGGGTCACAGTTTGCTGGCAAGCCTTTTCCAGTGATTATTAACCCTTCCTGGGTCAAGAGCGGCTACATGGTGGGACACAGAGACAATTGATTACTTTATCTGTCTGTTAGTGCTTAAATACAAGAGTATGTATTTAAAAAATTGAGCTATTGTCCTTTACAATTAATTGAGCAAAATGTCAGTTAGACACCATATTTAAATTATGTTATATTAAGAACTTCAAACCACTAATTGTCCTTATACAAATTATTTTAAATCTGTAAGGATGTTCATTTAAACATGTATATTCAAGAACGCAGCACTTAAAAAAGTAGACATTTTTAGAAAGGTGGATTAAGCAATATTAATTTTTGGATTTGTATCAAAAAGGATGGCAAGTATTTTTTTTTAAAATAGATGCTTTAACTGAATTGTATTTAGAGAGATTTAGATTCATGAAAATGAATCAGCATTTCTTAAGAATAGTTAATTTAGCAACCATGTGTAATTGATAAGTAAACTATTAGACCCGCATTTTACATTGTCATATGAAATTGAAATATAATCTAAGTAGGTTACACTGAAACTCTCTGCTAATTGGATTTAATAAAATATTTTGAAGTTAAGTAGGCTTAACGTTGACCAGAAAATAAAGTTAAAATACTCTAAATTACTGTGGTTTCATATAAGCTTGAGTAATTGTACAGTAGAAGTCACCCTACTATAGTTCCATACCATTTAACCCTGCAGTCCACAGAGAATGCCATTGAAATTGGTTTGGTAAATGCTTCCTTGATAGGCATATCAACTGGTTATTAATTAGCTAATGAAGGGAAGAGAACAGAATTGTGCTGGGATTCTATAAATGCTTTGTACTGCATTGGGTGGCAAACATCTTCACATGGCTACTATGAGACTTTTGTTGCTGTTAGTATTTCAAGAGGATACAATAAACAGAGTTTGTCATTTCAATATATGATTTATATGCATTTAGTTATACTACCCCTTTCCACTTTGAAATGCGTAGTTTCTGGTGATATTGGGTGAATTTAGATGCTTGCATTGGGACACTGAGCTTTGTTTTCTGGAACTAGTGCACTCCTTAGATCTTCTTTAAGAAGCCCATAATTTGAAAAAACTGAATATTCAGGATTAAAATATTTATTTACTTCAGAAAAACATAATTTGACTTCATGGATATTGAGACTTATCCGATGCCCTGTTTTATTTAACCCTCCCCAAGTATGGCAGGCATGAACACTTCTTTGTTAATAACTTTAAAGGAGATTTAAACACTTGCAATAAAAATGTCAAGGGAGCCAAAGTTATTGAATAGATTAAATCTTTGTTTCTCTTAAACAATAAAAAGGTCTGTGTTTTTGCTATAGTGGGCAAAATTTCATAGATATTCAAACGAAATTCATCGCCCTTCCCAGAACATTCAAGAGAAGACTATATTAGTCTTACCTCATAGGATATATTTTTTTCCACTAAAGATTGTGCCATACTGTACAGGTCATCACTCTCTTCATTCTCAGAGAGGTTTTTTCTTCTGTTTTATTGAGTGAATTGAGGTTAATAGCCATGAGCTTCCTGATTTCTGCCTCTTGAAGCTTTTTGCCTTCCTCTCTCATACTTACTTCCATTCTGTCACAGCTTTAGAATATGAGCCTATATTTATGTTGAAGGCCAACTTTCTAACTAAGCTCTGCTTCTTTCTCTTTTATCCCCTCCAGGATTACACCAGCACTCAGTCGCTCTCCTTTCCCATCTTAGACCTCTTCTCTATGGTGCTCAAAACATGACCCACCACCTTAGAACAAAAAACAAAACCCAGCAAAACCTACACAACCAAACCCTCTGTACCCTAGCCCCACTTAGTTGCTATTAAAGTATTTTCAGAATTGCTTACAGAACACACACAAATGTGTGCAGGGAAAAAATAAAACCAATATAATGTTTATTTACAGTTCTTTTTTTCTTCAGCCTTCAACAATCAACTCAAAACAACTGTTTTACAGAGTTAATCAGGTCAATTCTATTCCTCCTTCTGCCTTCCTCAGGATGGCTTCACCACTCATCTGGAATGCAATGGATTTATTTGTCACAGTCTGAATTCCCTGTTGGATTCTCCCTGACATCCTTGTTGATTTTTTTTTTTTAATTTGCATACTGTAAAACTCACTGTGCTCGGTTCTAGGGTGTTTGACACGTTAGGGTCATTTCTCTACCACCACATTCACACAAAGAGTTCCATCACTCCTCAGTTTTCCCCACGCTAACTCTTTGTAATCAACCCCTCTCCCACTTCACACCCCTGCAACCACTAATCTATTTTCCATTCTTACACTTTTGCTTTTCCAGAATGTCATATAAATGGAATCATTCAACATGTACTCTTTTGTGTCTGAGTCATTTCACTTAGCAAAATGCATTTAAGATTCGTACATGTTTTTATGTTAAACAATAATCTGTTCTTTTTTTATTGCTGAATAGTATTCTATTATATGAATATAACATAGTTTGTTAATCCATTTAGCTGATGAAGGGCATCTGGGTTGTTTCAATTTATTGGCAATAATGAATAAAGCTGCTGCATGTATGTGTACAACTTTTTGTGTGAACATAAGTTTTGAGTTTATTTGTGTAAATATCTTGAAGTGGAATTCCTGGTAATAGGTAATATGGTAAGTATATGCTTAACTTTTAAAAAGCAGCTAAGCTGTGTTCTAAAATGTTATTCCATTTTGCATTCCCACTAGCAACGTATGGGAACTCCAGTTGTTTTGCCTCCTCTCCAACACTTGGTATTATCTTTTTTTTTTAGCCATTCTAATAGGTGTGGTTTAAATTACATTTCCCCGATGAATGATGATGTGTATCTCCTCATAAGCTTATTTGCCATCTGTATATCTCATTCAGTGAAATGTGTTTGCTAGAGAGGATTCTGTGGCAATTCTTTATTCCTTTTATGTAATGTGTCTTTTTCGTCTGAGTGCCTTCAAGAGTTTCTTTGTAGCTTAGGTTTTTCATTTTTTTTAATATAATATGCCTAGATGAGTTTTTTAAAATCCTGTTTTTGATTTATTTTGTTTTGCTTTCTATGAGTTCTTGGATTTTTAGTTTGGATCTGTTGTTATCTTTGGAAAATTCTCATTATTTCTTCAAATATTTTTTCTGCCTCATTTCTCTCTCTTCTACTGGGATTCCAATTTCACATATGAGAGACCGTTTGATATTGTCCCAAAGGCTTTGGATCTACTCCCCCCCTCTTCTCTCTCTCTGCTTCTGTTCACATAATTTCAATAGACATTTTAAATTCTCTGACTCTGTCCCCTACCAAGACTAATCATGAGCCATCAAATGTGTCTTTCATCTCTGTTACTATAGTTTTCCTTGCCAGCTTTATCACTTGATTTTTTTATGTAGTTTTCTTCTCTCTGCTGAAATTACCTACATGATCTTGCATGTTGTCTATCTTCTCCATTAGATCCTTTAACATATTAATCATGTATTTAAATTTGCTGTCAGACAGATATAATGTCTTTGTCATACCTGACTTTAGTGTTGACAATTGCTTTGTCTCTTGGGAGTGTATTTTTGAATGCTTTGTCACTTTTGCTGAAAGACGGAAAACAGTATGGAAGTTCCTCAAAAAATTAAAAATGGAACTATGATATGATCCAGCAATCTGAGAGAAATAAAAACACTAACTTGAAAAGATATTTGCACCTCCACAACCACTGCAGCTCTATTTACAATAGCCAAGACATGGAAGCAACCTAAGTACCCATTGATGGAGGAATGGATAAAGAAAATGTTTATATATATATGTATATAAACATATATTATATATACACACAAATATATATATGCCCACACACATACATACACAAATACATATACACATGCAACAAAATATTATTTGACCATAAAAAAGAAAGAAATATTGCTATTTGCAACAAGATGGATGAAACATGAGGGCATTATGATAAGTGAAATAAGTCAGACAGAGAAAGACAAATACCATATTATCTCATTTATATGTGGAATGCAAAACAAACAAGCAAAAACTGAGCTCATGGATACAGAAAACAGATTGGTGGCTGCCAGAGGTGGGGGTTAGGTAGTGGGAAAAATGGGTGAAGGAGGTAAAAATGTACAAACTTCCAGTTATAAAATAAATAAATCCTGGGGATGTAATGTACAGTATCGTGACTATAGTTAATAATACTGTATGGTGTATTCGAAAGTTGTTAAGACAGTAGATCTTAAAAGTTCTCATCACAAGAAAAAAAGTTTATGACTATGTATGGTGATACACGTTAACTAGACTTATTGTGGTGATCACTTCAAAATATATATACATATCAAATCATCACGTTGTACCTCTGAAACTAATATGTGATATGTCAATTATATCTCAAAATTAAATAAAATTTTTAAAAGTAAATTGTAGGCATTAACCAATTTCCCCCTAAAAACTTCAGTTCAATGTTTACTTTTTCTTTTGATGTAAAATTTATATAAAATGAAATGTAAAATCTTAAGTGTACATTTCCTGAGTCTTGACAAATATTTACCTGTGTACCCAAACCTTTATCAAGACATAGAACACGACTGTCACCCATTTCCTTATTAAAAAAAATAAAGAAAGATGACATCTTGGGTATGATAGTAGAGACTGAGGCAAACAGCTTTTATAACTGGAAATGGGCATGTCATTTCTTCTGCTAGGCCTTTCGTGTGGGAGGTTAGAGTTCATCGAATTAGGAGTTTTGGGTCTGTTGGTATGTTTGCCTTCAGTATACCATAGGTTTTAAATTCCTTCAGCTATTTCTGGCATGGGAGGAGCTGATTTGCTAGAATATT
Source organism: Equus quagga (assembly GCF_021613505.1). Classification (NCBI taxonomy): domain Eukaryota; kingdom Metazoa; phylum Chordata; class Mammalia; order Perissodactyla; family Equidae; genus Equus; species Equus quagga. The sequence goes on from NC_060268.1 coordinate 19,775,165, forward strand.
TTTCTTTCCCTTCCAACATCTGATCTACCCTCAGCTTTCGGTCTCTCCTTTGTGCTCCATGTCAGAGGACTGTCTTGCAAGGTATATCGTACAAGGCGATTTTTAGCCTGAAGATGACGATATGGGTGAGAAGTGCGTTCTCTCTTGTTTTTATTGAGTCTCTGTTTCAGGTAGGCACCCCATCCTACAGTCTGCGGAGGTGGTATTCTTTGTGTTCCTGCTACTCCCCTGGCATAGTTCTGAGCCCAGAATGGGATAGAAAGTTTTGCTTCCTGTTCCCTTTGCCAGCTGCAATGGGCTTTCGTAAGTGTATTAAAGGCACCAATGTTTGTTGCCCTTATTCCCATAGATTAAGGATTTTGTTCCATAAGAGATAGTGGAAAAGATGTTCAGGTGGAATTTCTTTACTCTCCCCCTACTGCTTCTCTGAGCTGTACCCCTCACCCAGTTCTGCGGCACAGGAGAGATTTCTCAGTACTTTCCTATCATTCATCCACCCATCCATCCATCCAATCATCCATCCATCTATCCATCCATTCTTCCATCTAACTACCTACCTCCTTATCTATCTATCTACCTATATACCTCCACATCAGTGTGTGTATTCATTCATTTATATGTATCATCATTATTTTAAGCACCCGGTAGGGTTCAGAAAAATGCAGACTCATATTTGTGATCACCAGAACCTTCTCCTCTTGCCACATGCTCAGCTATTCTCCACTGATTTGCTAATCACCTTAACTGAACTCTGCTTACCAGTGTCTGTCTGCATCTTGCCAAGGTAAGCCTGTGCTCAAGTCTTATGTCTCCCTGCAAGAGCTTATGTCTCCTTAGATTTGGAGCTAGTTCATTATCTTGTGACTCCAGAACTCTGTGATGGGTTCAAGAAAGTTGTGAACAAGATTTTGTCTGGCATTATTATCATTATTATTATTATTAGACTGTAAGACAAGTTTTATTTTCCAGTTTTCTTCTTTTCCAAGCTGAAACCAAATCCCTGATTTTAAGACATATTTAAATATATATTTTTTCCTGATCTGAGGATACTGTAATAAAACCAATATCTCGTTACCGCACTGGCTTTACATCCAGTCTGCTGGGGTTTCCAGCAAGGCTCCATTATTTACCAGCTGTGTGGTTTCAGGTCACTTCATGGCGTTGGGCCTTAATTTCCTTAAGTGAAAAATTAGGCTTATAATATTTCTTCTGACATAGAATTATTATGAGCATTGAATAAACCAATATATGTAAAGCACTTTGAATATTAAAAGCTGTGTAAATGTTAGCTATTTTATACTAATATATATTATATATATTAGTATCTAATAATAATATGTTAATTATATATTATATAATAATATATATATTATTATACTTACCATACTGTAGTATAATTACCTATGTATATATGCCCAGGTAGAATACCTGTTTTTTAAGAACAGATATTTTATTCATGTTACCAATGTCTAGCACAGCACTAGAATGCAGGAGATGATTGATAAATATGTCATCAACATATTAATATATCATATTATTTCAAACTTCTGTTTTGTTGTTATGGTATATTGAAATTAGAGAAGCTAGCCACTAACTGTCCACATAGCCCTCTCTATCTCTTACCACTATGTGACCTTAGGAAAGTTATGCAACTTCTTTGCACCTCAACTTTTTATCATTCAAATGAGAATAATGATAGTTTCTATGAAATAATTATAGTTCTTATCCCTTGGTTGAGGATTAAATGAGTTAATGTTTAACAGTGCTAGTACATATTAAGTGTTCTGTAAATATTAGAGATAATAATAATGATTATTAATAACACAGTATTACTATTCATATAATAATGATAAATTGAATATATTAAACATTTATAAATATTAATATATTATAATTATTAATCATTAATAATAATAATTAATATTATTTGCTCTTGTTCACTTTGGTTCTAATGTTTCTCTTCTGCATCTGAGTTAGCTGAAACACTTTTCACCCTTTAAAAATGGTATTTTTTCTTTAGTTAATAAAATGCCTTACATTGGTGTCTTTCAACTATTTTTTTTAACAGAACACATTTAAACAGTTTTCTACACATCCTCTCATCTTGTTCACTAGTTAGAGTGTAGTTGAGGCAGATCCTCAGATCCACACCAAACCTTCGCTGGACTCTACAACAATTCTTGAAATACTTCTGCAGACCTCACAAAGCTCTGTACAGCCATACAGTAGGAAGTTTCTTTTCATTAGAGGTGTAAGATCACATTCTCTATATTAAGGAATCAAAATTTCCATTATTACCCATAGGAAGTTTTTTCTGGCTTTTTCACATTCACTGAGGAGATGATTGTCTCAGCGAATGGGAAAGTGATTATCTGCAAGCCTCATGATCAAACGCTGTCTGACTTCTGGATCTACCCGGGGTAAAACAATGCATTAGAAGAGATAATAAAAGCTTGATTTTTATTTATTTTATTGGTTGTAGGTTCTTTTAATAAATCCCATCACTTGAGCGGACCACTTTGAAAATATTACTTAAAAAAATCCTAAACAATCAAATCTAGAAATACCAATTATAAAACATAAGAACTCTTTTATCCATGATGGATGGCTCACAGTACATGCCAAAGCCACAATGTCACCTTTGAACTGCAGAAGATACCATACCCTTTTGAATACTTTTATGACAAGGTCCAGGGCCTAAGGTCCATGACACTATTTCACAGTGTTACTTTAGATATTATTATGTTAACATCAAGCATAAAAATCTTCAATTTTTTCTCTGTTATATACTCTCTTCCCATATGCTTATCTCAACAAGTTGAATATGGCATTAATAAGTAGAGTACAATAGCCTAAAGAACATTACATGGTCATAATAATTATTCTAAAACACATCCTGTTCACAAAATCATTTAAGAGTTTGTTAATGTATTTTAATATATTAATTATTATTTCTTCAGTCCCTGAATCAAAGGCTAAACTGGAGACATCTTTATGTCTGTACCTAGCTACATTTTGAATGGCTGTAGAGATTTAGTTACAACTGAAATGGAAATACGTGTCACTTCAAACCATTGCTCTTTGATGCTGTATATCCATGTTCCAGCCCTGGAACTTTGTTTTCCCCATCCTTCATCAGCTCCTTTAATTTTTTGAGATGGTTCTTGCATTATAAAACATAATATTATGTCAATTATACCCCAGTATGTAAAAACATAATGTTAATACTTTGCTGCTATCAGAGGAGAATCACTGAATCTAAAGATATAGAACTCCTTAGACTAATGGTCTGGCAACTATTTGAACACAAAACTGAACAAAACAACAAACCATATCAAAAACAAACATATAAAATCATCGCGCACTGCTATACCATGCAAAATTACAAACCATCTATTTCACCATCACTTGATACAAACGTTTACATCTTTATTATTGTCTGTTAATTGTGGCAGTTTATATTCTACCTCAATGCAAAAATTACTTGTGATAACTAATATCTCTCTTTGCCAATCTCTCTAGCCACATACATTCATCTTTATATTCCAAGATAAGTTGCTATAATTCTCTGGATATTTTTCCTTGGAGCAACTCTGCTTTTGAGCATTTTTGTTAGTCTCTGCACAAAAAAATAGTGCTGGGAATTATGATATTATCTGACTGCAAAATGACAATTCCTGGTTCTACTCCGTAAATACTTACAGCACGATTCTATCCACTACTGTGCAGAAAAATGCCATTGAATGATCAAGCCTAGCATCATGATATCCCACGAGAACATAGCTTTGTTACAACTACAGCATTACAGAATGAGTGGGACATAGTTGCACTCTTTTAGCAACTCAGATTCAGAACTATTACCCATGGCCTGCTGCTTGAGGGTTAAAGTTTTAAGGGGTAAAAGTGGAGTTATAGGAAAAGAAATGAGTTTTCATAGACAAAAAGTACAAACGCCTTCTAGGAATAATGTTAAATATTTTCCCACGCTGTCAGATGTCAATATTTTGACAGCATAGGAAAAAGTATTAAACGTTTTCCACTTCGTCAAAATTTTGACATTTTTCAAGACATTCACTAGACACACTAGTTTTGCCTATAGAAAGATACTGTGCTTATTATATACTAAGGGAAGATTTAATCAGAAAGAAGAAAAATAAGAGAAACAGCTGACACCCAGTGTCATCACAGAGTGATACAGAGTACAAGTTGTACATAGAATGTGACAATTTAGAGATTATGTGACAATTTTATGTGAATATCTTAAGGGAGAGATTTATTATATAATTGACTTTCAATCATCCATGTTAATGAGAAAAAGTGAAAGCAGGAAAAAGGACCACAAAAATTAAATCCTACTCTTTTACTTGTATAGAGAGTTTTAATTGCACCAATTACTATATCTAGAACAACGGAAAAAGAAGAAAACATTATTTTGAAGATTTTCTCGTTTTCTTGTTTCCTCTTCTAACAAATTATAAAACAAAAGATATATAAGTGGTAGGGAGAGTATGAATAATAATAATCAGCCTTTAAATCATCAAGTGTTGTATCTCTATTTTGTTTCTTTCATTTTTAACTAATGAACTCTATAATGTCAAAATAATATTTTTTAAACAATGATAATATACAACCTTTCTTTATTGGTAAATATTCAGTAGCTTTCTGGGAAAGTAACACCAAAAAATTTCTGACTAAAACTTTTCAAAAGTTTCTCATTGTTTGTGAGTTTTTATGCCCAGAAGAGTCATTTGAAAGTAAACAGCTTTCTAATGCAGTAATATTAGCAGTGCCTAAAACTATTTTCATATCTCCATAAGGAGACTAAATTAAAACTGTCATTTTAGGCTCCAAATGATTCATCACAATAGTTTGTTACTGGCAAAGTATGTTTTATTCAACCTCTTTAATATAGAACAAGAATATAAGAATATAAATATTAAAGTAAATAAATCTACATTTAAATTTTAATTTTAAGTAAACATCTAACTGATGCATTTCTCTTGTACGCAGTCTGACTCATGTACTCCTGTGTTGTTTTAATACAATATGGCATGTTTTATCATAAATTAACATTTCTGTTCTGCATATAAAATATTTCTAGATATATTTCTTTTTACATTCACCAAGGCAAGCATATTTCGCAATCATTAGTTTTGAATTACAATTGAAATATTCAAGTAAATTAGTCAAACTTAAACAACCACTTAGCTTTGTAGAGAAAATTGAAAATGAGGATTAATAATTGAAATTTCACTTAGAAGAGGTATTAAAAATATTTGGTTGTGAAGAAACAAAAGATAATACTTCAATTCATATTTTCCTTGTAGGGAGGAAAAAGAAAAAAAGCTATTCAGGTTTGTGCATTTTAAGATAGATTTCATAAATGAAATAATTTAAATAAGGAATAACCTTATTTAAAAGACATTATTGAAATCAGGAAGAAATACAATGCAACTGTACTTAAGAGATCCCAAGAGACAGTGAATTTAGGTTAATTATAGGGGAAAACAATAATAAACACCTGAGAAAAAGTATAGGCTACTCTTCTTTAGGAGCCCGTAAAACAATGCATTGATTTAATTTGCACGGTTGAGATTACTCACAGGTTAGAGATTTGAATAAAAGACCCCTTATCTGATCTATAACGGAGTTGTCTTGTTTACACGTGGGTACAATAGAAAAATAGTGTTAGATACTTCCAGTAGGCATTTCTATTCTTACTTCAACACATAGTAATAATGATCCTAATAGTGCTTTGCCATGCAACCTCCAAGACTATTTCTGTTTTCTAACTCCCTGTGCAGGCATGTGCTGATGTTCTGATCATGACAATCTGTTGCTTCCTAAAAGCTGTAATGTTTCCTGGAATTTCCTCATACTCAAATCTATTTAAATATGGCCTAAACAAGAGGGGTGTGTGTGTGTGTACACACACACACACACACACAAATATATGTATAAAGCCTCTATCAGGGAGGAAAGATTTACCAAAGCTGAAAACAAAGCATATGGTCTGTGAAGGATGAAACCCTCTCCTGTTATATATGTATAGATAGATAGTTAGATTTCCTTATGTTACGAAAGATATTGTCATCAATAACAACACAAAATGTCCCATTCCCTTCATGGGTTTTAAAAGAAAAGGGAATCAGAAGGAAGACTTTCTGATGGAGAAAAATAACAGTAGAAATGGATTAGACTCATTCCTCATGGCTTCTACTGTACCCTTAGTTTAACAGCGATTATCATCAAGCTTGGCCAAAACAAATATATCGCCTATTCTTTTTCCATTAAAATCTTGTACTGAATAAAATTTGGAAGAAGCTTCCTAGAGGTTGACCGGCAAGATGGGCCAAAATTCTTATAATGTGCATGCCTTTCAACTTTGAATTCTACTTTTAGGAATTTATCCTAATGAAATTATCTGAGGTCCATGCAAGTAATAAACTGTCAGTGTGTTTGTCATATTATTCATTGCAGAAAAATTAATTAGAAAAATGTAAATGTCCAACGATAGGAGGATATATATGTTATATGCACAAAATAGAATACCATGCAACTTGGAGAATTACGTTCTAAGTCACAAAACACTTCTGACAAACAGAAGAGAGAAGAATTGTATTCACGATCATTTACAAATGTTCACATGACAAAAATACATTTAAAAAGCACATTTAAATTTCCCTATGTCTCTTTCCACCTACTCAAATAAAATAATTTACATTTTGAATTGCTTTACTCTTTTTTCTACTCCTGTAATTTCTTGGAATTGACTCTGAATCTGAGGAATTTTTGTCTAAAAGATTATTGGCCATTCTCATAACTAACCTTTACTTCTGTTCCAACAGGTATCTTCTCATGACGAAGGATAGATGACTTTAAGTGATTTAGAGAAACTTTAAAAGGGATTCCTAGTCCCACTGCCTTGCGTGATTCCTAGAAAATAAAATATGCTCAATGAAAATGATCCAATATCCAACTTCTTTTTAAAAAACATTTAAATGTAAAAAGATTTTCAAGATTTCTAGGTAAATGATCAAAGCAGAACGTAAAAGCACATCTTAATCTCATACATTTGTCAATATCTGTGTAGTAGTTCTAGAAGGATATTGATCAAGGCACTAAAAGTAGCTCTCTGCTGATAGGGGTGATTGTTATTTGCTTTTTTTAAATAAAGGTGTAAATAAATATATCAGTTTAAAAACTTGTTCAACTATCGATTAGACATAAAAGTTCCCTCAGTTCTTCTCAATATTACTGACAGAAGCTATCATTTTTGAAACAAGCTGTTCAAATGTTAATAAATAATAAGAAATCAGCAAAGAAAATTTTAAATTATGAACACAGTCAATCTTATGAAATAAAACGATTATGCATGAATTGACATAGAGAAAATTAGGAATCTAGAAATGGTCAGAGAGGCACTTGGAGTTCTAATTCTGATGAAAGGATGATAATAATGAATTCTTGTGGGTAACAACGAGGAAGACATAGAAACAAAGAAAAACAAGATAGTGACCAGTGTTAAATGAATGGGATTGCCAATGCCTTTGGAGAAATTAGTCTTTGAGCTTAAAGAGTTAGCAACCACAACTGGCATATGCATCCCAAGAAGGTAGAAATAAAACATATCTCAATACACTTAGGATGCAGGAACAGAGACAGCTGTAAAAGGAGCAGATGACAAACCAGTGGGAACAAGAACTTTGAGTATTTTTCTAGCTGATTAAATGCTTTGAGCAGGGGTTAAAGAGAGGGAAGGATGACCCACACAGACCTCCAAAGCTATCTCAAGGAGAGTCTAAAGACATATGGCAAGATGCACATGAAAATGACAGCTGAGACGAGCTGCAAGTATATGACCCAAACAAGAAAGGCAGTGTGGCTCAAGCTTCAAACGCTGCCCCCAAGGAAGGGATCAAACATTTTTTGCCACAAGTGAGAGTGTGGGACATGGTATTACAATTATTGATGATATTCAGGAAGCTACAGTACTATCGGCTAATAATAACGTTTGATATGTGTTGCCTATTATCTTGAGCCACTTAAAACTTTCAAACTACCGAAAGTTAATTAATTGGCTTTCTGCATTTAAAAGAAACACATTTCATCTAAAGGAAATTTGGGAACTTTGAAAATTATGAAAATAAAAATTATCATTGTCATGTAACTTTTCCCCTAGACATTTTAGATTCCATGCTTCATCATTTCCACCACAGTCTGCAAAATTTATGCCCGTTGTGCCTTTTTCCTTTCAACACACCTGCCTGGCAGAACTGCAGAGCTGGACGAATCCAATTATCTGCCTTCTCTACGCTTGCACCTGGGTAGTTAAACCCAGCTGCCAATATAAATTTCTGGTTCAACATCAACCAGATTTTCAAACTTTCTGGCAACCGTTCTGTTTCTCCTAGTCAGGTGCATCTTTCATTCTTCAAAATAACTATTTCAAACCTCTTCTTTCTTCAATTGTTCATCTTTTATTCTATTCAGAAGATGGCATTGCCTCCACTTCCAAAAGAAAACAAGCCAGAACAAGGGGGAGAAACTCACAGCACTACGTGTCATATTTGCAAAGCAGCTTCCCTCTGCCCTCATCCTATCCTCTTTCATCTTTCTCTTGCCATGCCCACACCTGGGCTGCTCCTCCACCTCCTAACTGGCCTTCCTCAGCATTCACACATATTTAATTTTCTGAACTCGTAAAAGCACATACATATTTTTTTCCCAAACCCATACCCTTTTCTTCTACTCTTTTCTTGGTTTTCCATTGAAATGTGTCAAAAAAAGATGTCTTTTCCATTCACTTTCTTCTCTTGCCATCCTCCAGAAAAAAATTACAGCACAACTGACATGTCTCCTAAGATGTCACTGATCTAAGGTATGCTTTTCTATCTTTGATCTTCTATCATTTTCACATCTGAATAATCTTTGGAATATTGATCACATCTTCCTTTTCAACTCACTCACTATCTTTGGCTTCTGAGGAACCCACTGTCCTGATGTCTTCTACTCCATGCATTCTCTCTCTCTTTCTTTTGTTGACTTAGTCACTAATCAGTTTTTCATTGCTGTGGTTTCTTAATTCTCTTTCTAAGGTTATCTTCTTTTGCATGCACCCAACTCTGTGGTGTATTTATAAATGCAAATCTTTCAAGCTCTCCTTTGAATTCCAATTCCAAATAGCTCTCTAATTATCATCTGCATGTGGACTTCTTTCATACGCTGAAACTCAATTACTCAAAAGAAGTCTCTATTCTCTACCCTTCAAACCTATTTTCCATTCAGCTCTGGTTCCTATCTCAATCCACAGCACTAACATCCACTCAAATGTTCCAGCAGAAGACCTGAAAATCTTCCACCTCCTTCCTTTCGCTTCTAAAATCCAATCAATCTTTATACCTTGGTGATGCTATTTCCTAAATACCTCTTCAATTATCAACGTATATTCATCTCTTCTACCTTCACCATCTGCCCCATCCCACCTTTACTTCCCCTCAGAACTCCTGCAATAATCTTTCCAAAAATATGCTGTATTTTGTAATTCTCATGCCTAAAGTTTTTTACTATCTCCTTATTTCTCTTAAGGATAAAGACCTAAGTCTTTAACAAGAAATACAAGCCCTCCAGGATCAAGCCTCAGCCTTCTTTTTTGTGTCAGACATTGTGGTTTAGATAACCCACGACTCTTTCCAACACAGTTCCTCCTTGCTGGAAAAGCTACTCACTGTACCAGCCTCTCTCGCAGCTGGGAGGCTTTTCAACATGGGCATTTTTCTACACATATAGATATATGTATGTATAAATTAAAACTAAAGTCACCAGCGTGACATATGCTTTTTGTGGGGTGGGTTCTTAAGATGTCAGTGAGGTATTTAAGAAACAATAAGATTGTTTCACCTTCCTGATTAAAAGGGGGTTGCCACTCCCTTCTTCTTGCCTTGAATGTGGAAATGATGGTTGGAGTTACAGTGACTGTCTTAAGACCATGAAGCATTAAAAGGGCAACAGCCAAACATTAAGAATGGCAAAGCCAAAAAGACAGAAATGGCCCCGGTAGCTCATGACATATTTGAGCAGATAAGCCAAGGAGACAGTAATTTCTTTTTAAGTGAGAAAAATGAGCCTCTTTTTATTAAAAAAAGGCTTGCTATAAACACATTCCCAACAATACATTATCAGATTTCATGGCACTTTCTCCTTGCCTTTCCGCTTTAGACATACGGCATTTTATTAAAAAAATATATATTAATTTGTAAATTTAATTTTAATTTTTTTTAATTCTAAAACATAATACTTTTTCTTACCTAAGGGCCTTCATGCATGAAATTACTCCTGACTGGGACACTCACCTGACCCCATTACTCATACTTTTGCTCACTCTTTAAACTATCCATTTAAACAAATTACTATGGAAAGAACTTCCTTGACCATGAAACTAGGATAGCTCACCTAAAATACACTATTTGTGGACTTCATACCTTCTCTTTCTACAGCATCATCACACATATTTATAACCCTCATCCTCCCCATTATATCTAGACTGTGTGATCTCTGATGGCACAAACTAGGTTTCTCTGTTCCACACTTGATTCTTAGCACCAGCAGGACACCTAGTATCCTATAGACCTCGACACTACAGGCTACACACATTACTTAATTTAGCATTTTGATTGATAATTAATATTACTGTAATGACGATCTTATTGTTCCTTAAACACCTAACTGACATCTCACAAATATTTTTGAATGTTTTTTCTCATTGATTTGTGTTCTCACCTTTATTACATTTCAAATACTGGAATATGATCCCAAACTATTCATTCTGTTCTGTTGATCTTTCAGTCTAGTGTTATGCTAGTACCATTCTCTTTAGGTTATAGCTTTACAATAACTGCATTTTTTTCCTTTAGATTTTTCTGATTGAGGCAAAATTTAATAGAGGTAAATGCACAGATCCTACATGAACTATTTGGCCTGTGGTCATGAGCCACTTTGGCCTTCCCAGACTCTCAACTGTCTCACCTGAGGGAGAACCCTCACTTCTCTTGGGTTCCCACTCATTTCTCTGTAGCCTAGACAGCATCTCCAGACAGTAAGCTGGAACAATTGTAGTGCTCATTTTCTTTCCTTGTCTGAGGAATCACTGTTCTTCACTATCTGATGCCCAATGACAGATATCTGTTATTTTTTAGATTTTCAGTTGTTTCAGCTGGGAGGGTAAATCCAGTTCCTATTCCTTCTTATTGCCCAGAAGTGGAGGTCACATTAACATGAGTTAAGTCTACCATCTTGCTATTTGATTTCAAATTCTCTCATTTGCTTTTTGTTTCCTCCCTGAGTGTGATGCCTACTTTGGGCAGCTGACAGACATATTTATACAGTAAGAGAATAAACTACTGTTAGGTATGTCTTGGGCCTGTGCCTCCTAAGACTGGAACACTTTTGCATGTTGTAGAGAGGTGCAGAATATTAAAGTCTATTGACTATTTCTTATGGCCTAAATCAAGGTCCCACAAGACTGACAACCTCAAACCCACAGGGGCTCATGTGCAAGAGCAGAGAGGAACTAGGATAATTTCTAACTTTGTTAAAGGACATGTTTTCTCTTGTGGTATAGGATTTGAAATCAATCGGTGAAAAACATTATAATGTATGAGGCCAGATTTCCTGGCAAGCTCCTATTAGTGTGCTAATGATGAAACCATGGGCCCATGGCCATTTGAGTGGCGACAGAGTAGCTAAAAATTTCAGTGAAATCTGATAATTCCACATATCAACTCTTGCTGTTTCCATCCTCTTGGAATGATGTATCTCTTTGTAAAGGATAATCAAATCTAACATATCCACTAAGGTCTGAGTTAACATCATAGAGTATATGAGCTTGAAAATGCTGGAATTTGCCAGGCTTAGATTCACAATGCGACCCAGCAAGGACAACCATTAGAAATTCAAGATGAGGTAAGTACAGCCTCAGATAACGTATTTTAAAAAAAATTGAATGATTCCACAAGATTTCTAGTTTAGTTTTTCACAGAAAATTCTCAGAAATGAGAATTATAGACAACTGACAGAAGTTTTTTGGGAGTTATACTGTCAAAAAAAAAAAAAATCAGTCCTGGTAGATAAGCTACTTTCTCTTACAATAAAGCCTTTAAGTACCCAACCCCTAAGGAGAAGATTTCTCACCTGAAGCTCCCGGATTTAGTTTGTTTTGAGGCTCAACTTCATTCCTGCCCTTTCAAAATCTTGTTTATTTTTTGCAATTTTCTATGATATACTCCAATGTCACCAACTGGATTCACCTATTTCCCTTTCAAGAAGTTGGAAACGGGTTCCAATCTCTTTCTACTAAAAAACATCTTATCATCCATTTCCAATTTTCATTTGTCTTCTGTTTCATAAATTTACATTTACTAGAATCTTGTCAATTAAATTTTCTTAAAGTAGCTCTCAGACTTATCAATTCTAAGTTTTCTCCTGTATTGTAATTTTTTGCCCTCATATTTGCATTGTGTTTCATTCCTTATATACTTGTTTGTTCTGTAATTACCACAGCTAAAGGTAGTTAGTTTCCCTTTCCTTTAAATAACTAAGGCATGTAAGACTGTGATTTTACTTCTAAGGGAAGCTTTGGTGTTTCGATTTTGACATGATTGGTTTCATTTTTTTCCCAACACATCTTTCACTGCATATTTGATCTCTTAATATGTTTCAGAAAAGCATTTTTTAATTTAAAAAGGTTTTTTTGCTTGTATGTTTTAAAATAATGTATTGGCAAAACGTGGATTTTATGCATTCCTTTTTTGCATTTAATTGATGTTTAATAACATGTGCATGTTCAACATAAAGTTTGATTCTTGAACTTAAGTTATAGAATTTACTAAAAATATAATTCTCTTTTCTATTAATTATGTTCTCTATGGCTCCTATTTCCCCTTTATATCTTTGTCTACTTGAGATTCCATAGACTAACATTGAAATACCAGTATTTTCCCCAATGGTTTTATTTCCTGCCAGTTCACCATGAATTTTGTATCAGTGTTTTTCGTGTAAGTGACATACTATAGCAAAAGTAACCTTTCTTCAGCCCTGATGCCTCTTAGGCCAGGTTTTAACATTGGTTTTCTGTGGTTATAATTTGACATTATATAATCTTACTTCACATTCTCTGTGTATTGTGTTTTTCAGTTTCTACTTTTTGAACTTGGAATCTTTTTTCCTTTTCCCTGGATGGAATATATCCAGACTTCCATGGTTTTGATTTCTTATATTTGATCCATCATTTTTAGTCCCTCTTTTCCTTTTTACTAAGATTTCACAATTTTCTTTGTCGAACACTCAAAAAAAATACTGTAAAAAAGTTTATTCAGATTCAAGTAGTAATGAATGTATCTTTTCTTCCCAGTTTTATAATAGCACTCCTCTTTATGTTGTAAAGGAATTCTCTTTTTCTTTTAGTAAAGCCATAAATTGCCTTTTTTTGCCCTTCCTCCTGTTTTACTCAGCCTTAACTGAAAAGAGATGTTTCTGGGTCTTGTTTTTGGCATCACACCACATACAGATTTCATTGTTTTCTCCTTACTGCCCTACTTCCTACTGGCAGCTTCCTCCTCTTAGCTGTTGACCATGAGGCTAAGAGGATATACATGATCCCAAATCAAATTACTGGTGCCCAACAGACAATGGTAGATCCAGGTGTTATGGAGCCTGAAAATTATACAATTTTAGGGCCCTTTTTTAAGAAAAACAATATGAAATTGCAAACATAAAATTAGTTACAAAATTGATATATAGAGTATTTTGAATGAGTAGATAAAGAAATCAAAACAAATTACTGGCACCTTGGAAATCTGAGTCTCTCTCCCTTGAGCTAACTTACCAGAAACTACATGGAAATACCCTCTGACTTCAAGTCACTAACCCTTCCCTCTCCCATTCTTTCACCACCACCACCATTACAACACACTTTCTGCTACTCAGTGTGATCCATAGACCAGAAGCATGGGAATTTGTTCAAAATGCAGAACCTTAGGTCACCACTCAGACCTACTAAATCAGAACCTGCATTTTGACAGAATCCTCAGGTGGTTCATGTGCACATTAAAGGCGGAGAAACACTGGCTGACCCAGCCAACTCACAGCTCCTGAGCGGCCTCTGCAAGTGAGGGTCCCTGAAGCAGGCATTTGTGGAAATCAGCTTCGCAGCAAAGATAACTTCGGCTCATTTCCGTTTCTTGGTCTTCCTGTTATGAGGGGAGTTTATTTCTCAATGACACAGGACAGTTGTTCTGCACAGGCTCTGTGCGGTGCAAGAAAGCATACCTACTTGTGCATGTGTTTCACTGAGAGCCCTTCCAGCCTCTGTCCTAACAACTGCTTATTTCACATTCCAGGACGCAAAGATAATGACAAACAAAACTGAGTTTTCTTAGAGCAGATTCCCTCTAGGCAGTTAGAGGAGTTCATTAGATAAATGATTTGATAAAGCTGCTCTGAATTGGACCTGCAGGGCCTCCAAGTCCTCAAATAGCTCTAGTTAGAAAGAGTCAAGCTAGGGGTGTTGTCTTGTGGGGAATATTCTGGAAAGAAAGAGGGGGGCTTCACGGCTACTAAGTAAAATAGGAATGTGGGGGGAAATATAAATCTCAAATGAGATGTTTCGCTAGATTGTTTGCTTTCTAGTGTGTGGCATAAATCCTCTTTTCTATGTCTCCAAGAATCTTCTGTAAAATCTACTTTGCACCCTAGTGCTTTTTTGGAGTGGATTTTCTTTTTCGGGAGAAAAAGTGCTGGGCCCTGCTGTGAAGTTGGCATAAAGCAAAACCACAGGCTGCGCACAGGAGGGCAGCTGCCTGTGGGTTATTCTATGCGCTGTGGCCTCCCCGCCACCCCTGCCTTTGTTAGAGGACTGAGTGCTATGTAATTGGATGCACAGAGTCCTACTGATGTGGTTGGGGACTGATGAGCTCTCACCGTGTCAGAAGGCACTCTGCTCTGTGGGAGGAGCTAGATGCGCTGAGATTTTTGAATGTTTCTCTCATGGAAACCACATCCTTCTTATCTTATTTGCCCTTAATTTAGTATTTCAGGGATTAAAACTTGGTGGATCGTTCTAAGAGTCTGGCAGAAGTTGGAATATGTGCTGCTATTTGTGTTCCTGTTCATCTTTGTATCTCCGATGCCTTCTCGGTAATATCAATGGATGATTCGAGAAGGATAACCAGGTACTACTTGAAGGAGTATCTTTCATTAAACTCTTTGAACTATTCTATAGTATTCTATAGTAGAGATATTCTATTACTTCCTGGTATCGCAAGAATTTTCTGGAATTTTGGGGAAAAGGATTATGTCAATTTATAATATTTTCTGAAACGATTTAGGGAAATGTCGTATAGAAAAATCAGCTCTGATAACAATAGTTTCGTTTTTTAAACAGATTTTATGTCTGTCAATTGTGTGCTTGGTCACAGATGGCATTTCATTATCTATCTGAAGAATCTACTTTATCTGTTCTTTTAATGAGTTGGGATATTTCTTCTCTTGCTGCCCCAGCAGTGCTAACTTTCCAATGAAAAATGGAAAAAAATTTCATTGGATAAAATTCCCACTGGAAAACAAAATTGATGGTCATTCTCTAACTCCCTCACACTTTCTGACTTGCCCCTCAACAGCGGGAGGAGATTCTTGATGCAGGAAATCTTCTCTGTCTCATAAGAAGGTTCATAGACATTTCTTCATTGGGTGGTAGCAGAAGTTAATACGAATTCACTGATTAGAGAAAACAAATCATGGCAATACGTAATTTTGAAGTTGCTTCTCAGAAGGTGGTTTATTTTAGCATGGTTTCTGGGTATGCTTTTTCTCCTAGGTATGATCATCTAAATTAATTTTTTAAGATAAGAGTAAATTAGTTTCTTAACATTGAATATATTTCTGTACATGGGAAGCTTGACTTTTTCTTGTCTTTAATGTTTTCAGATGGAAGTTATCTGTTACAGAAAAAAAGCATAATGATGTTTAGGTACTATTTTGTATATACTTTTTTTGAAAAATAAGAAATAAATTTTATATCTGTGTTAACACTAATGGGGAGAAAACAGCTCTACAATTGTTCTGTCCTTTCTTTCTTCATAGTCCATAATAATTTAACAAAATTGCATTTTATAACCAAAACAAGAGTCCTGAATGAGGTCTTCTGAATGTTATTTGTGTAATGTCTGGATAGTGTCTTTTCAAAGATTATTTTCAGATAGCACATAACTGTTGATTCTAAATAGCATAGCAGGGTCTTAGCAGCAGGTTACAAGAGAATGTCCATTTACATAAACAATATTTTGAACACTATGCAGAAATGGTTCCTCTTCTCTCAGAAAAGAAGTTTATCTTTTCCTCAGGTCTTTTATTATTTTTTAAATTTCATCACGAAAAAATTTAAGTTTCTAAAAAGTGAGAGACAACAGTATAATGAATTCTGATGTACTCATTACACAGTTCCAATAAATATCATGTTTTGCCAATTGTATTTTATCTAGAATCTTTATATCATCATTATCATTTTATATTTTAAAGCAAATAGCACACAACCATTTTTACCTTTAATTCTTAAGTAAACATTTCTAAAGATACATTTAAAAATGCAACCATAATGCTATTATTACACGTATCAAAATTACTTTATTAATATTATCTAACATCCAGACTATATTCAAATTTTCCAGATTGTCTCACAAATGCCTCTTTATAGCTGATTTGTTTAAATCAGGATCAAACAAGGTGTACACATGGCATTTTGTTTGCCCGTTTTTTAAGTCTCTTTTACTCCATAATATTTCCCTCTTTTTTTTCCCCAGTGCAATATCTTTTTTTTAATGCCATATTTTTTAAGAACCCAATTTTAAGACCACTTAAACACAATAATGTCCCTCAGTCTGAATTTGACCAACTGATCGCTCATTGCATTATTCAAATTGTCCCTTTATCTTCCATTCTCCCTATCATTGAGGGGATGGTGAGAAAGAAGTTCATTTACTACTATTTTTTAACTGAGAATACTATACAGACAGTGCCATGTACTTTCTATTCCATCACATCAGGAGGCAGGTGATGTCTGGGCCTCCCTTTGGTTGATTGGTCAATATATTTGGATGTTGTCCATCTCATCTTCCCTTTCTCTTTCTCTTTCACAATCACCTTTAAAAATACTATCATAGCAACTAGGACATTAAATTGCATTTGGTCTTACGTGTGTTTTTCACAAACTGACTGTAAGTTCGTTGCAGTCAAGAACAGCATTATACTACTCTTTGTGTTTCTGATGCCTTGCCTTATCTTAACATATTTTACGAATAATTAAATGCAAGAATGAATTAACTAAAGGAAAACAAGTCAGCCCTGTTAGTTTTCTTGTGAATCGTTTGAAACAAAGGAATAATAGAAAAATAATCAGGATATGTAAACAGTTCCAAAATACAGAAAAGAGAGATATTACTAAGTCATTCCACAATAGGAGCAAACTGATACTAAAAACAGATAATACATACATACACAGACTAAAAGACAATTTATATATACACACACACACATAAATATAAATATGTATATATTTATAAAAATCATAAATAAAATACTAGTAAATTTAAATTAGAACAATAAACCATTGTTAAATTATATTTATCCTGACAATGAAAAAAGGGCTCAATATAAATAAAAAATCTACTGGGGCCAGCCCCATGGCCGAGTGCTTAAGTTCAAGCACTGAGAATCAGTGGCCTGGGATTTTGCCTTTTTGGATCCTGGGCACAGACATGGCACCACTCATTGGGCCATACTCAGGCAGCATCCCACACAGCACAGCCAAAAGTACCTACAACTAGAATATACAACTATGTACTGGGGGGCTTTGGGGAGAAAAAGAAGAAAAAGAAGATTGCCAACAGATGTGAGCTCAGGTGCCAGTCTCAAAAAAAAATTTATTGATGCAGAATTGCATACCAATTAAATAGAAAAAACTACTAGGTCATCTTTTGTTAGATGAGCAAAAAAGACATTTGATAAAATTTACATAGTCACAGTGTTTAAGACTACTTTTAAAGGATAAAGCACATGGTGCTGGGAAAACTGGACAGTGACATGCAAAGAAAATGAAACTGGACCACCATATCTTACACCATACACAAAAATCAACTCAAAATGGATTAAAGACTTGAACATAAAACCTGAAACCATAGAACATCTAAAAGAAAACATAGAGGGTAAGCTCTTTGACATTGGTATCAGCAGTGAGTGTTTGGATTAGGCACCAAAAGCAAAAATAACAAAAGCAATAATTAACAAGTGGGACTACATCAAACTGAAAAGCTTCTGCACAGCAAAGGAAACCACCAACAAAATAAAAAGACAACCTACTGAATGGGAGAAAATATTTGCAAATCACATATCTGATAAGGGATTAACATCCAAAGTATATAGAGAAGTCATACAACTTATTAGCAAAAAAAAAAAAGAAAAAAGAAAAAATCTGATTAAAAAATGGGCAAAGAGGGGCTGGCCCCGTGGCCAAGTGGTTAAGTTCGCGCACTCCGCTGCAGGTGGCCCAGTGTTTTGTTGGTTCGAATCTTGGGCACGGACATGGCACTGCTCATCAAACCACATTGAGGCAGCGTCCCACATGCCACAACTAGAAGGACCCACAACGAAGAATATACAACTATGTACTGGGGGGTTCTGGGGAGAAAAAGGAAAAAGATAAAATCTTTAAAAAAAAATGGGCAAAAAATCTAAATAGACATTTTTCCAAAGAAGACATAAATGGCCAACAAATACATGAAAAAGTGCTAAACAACTTATCAAGGAAATGCAAATCAAACCACAATGAGATACCCTCTCACACTTGTTAGAATGGCTATTATACAAGACAAGAAATAAGTGCCAGTGAAGGTGTGGAGAAAAGGAAACCCTCCTGCACTGTTAGTAGGAATGTAAGTTGGTGCAGGCACTACGGAAAACAATACAAAGCTTCTCCAAAAAATTAAAAATTCCATTTCTGGATATTTAGCAATTCCATTTCTGAGTATTTATCCAAAGGAAACAAAAACACCAATTCAAAAAGACATCTGCACCACATGTTCATTGCAGCATTATTTACAATAGCCAAGACATGGAAATAACCTACTTGTCCATTGATGGATGAATGGATAAAGAAACTATGTTTTATGTATATACACACAAACACACACACATGGAATATTATTCAGTCATAAAAAAAGAAGGAAAGCCTGCCATTTGCAACAATGTGGATGGAACTTGAGGCCTTTATGATAAATGAAATAAATTATACAGAGAGAGATAAATACTATATTATCTCATTTATATGTGTAATCTGAAAAAGTGAAAACCAAACTCATTGATGCACAGAACAGACTGGTGGTCACCAAGGGTGGGAGGTTGGGGGGTGGACAAAATGGGTGAAAGTGAAAAGGTAAAACTTCAAGTTATAAAATAAGTAAGCCCAAGGATGTAATGTACAGCATGGTGACTATAGTTAATAATACTGTATTGCATATTTGAAAGTTGCTAAGACAGTTGATCTTAAAAATTCTCATCCCAAGAAGAAAAAAATTGTAACTATGTGTGGTGATGGATGTTAATTAGACTTATCAAAGTGATTATTTCACAATGTATACTTAAATCATTATGTTGTACACCTAAAACTAATATAATGTTATATGGCATTATATCTCAATAGAAAAAATACAGAAATCACATTTTGAAAAACTTCAACATGTGATCATTAATTTTCTTTGTCATAAAGGAATTGATAAGTGGAAAACACTCTGAATTTCTCCGTACTATCTGGAGACTTTCCAGTTCCAACAAATTTAATAAGTGCTGAACACAGGCATTTATTTGAGGCAGTGATTTGACTAAACGGTTAAGACTCATCCATCACTAAGGAGCCTTAAAGATATGTCCCAAAAAGTTTCTCATGCCACAGGTTTTACTAAATGTACTGAGTCACCAAATAACAAAATGTCCATCTTGATGACAGTCTGAATATTTGGATTTTAACAAATAATAACATTATCTCATAATTATTGAGTCAAATATTTATGCTTTAATTTCTTAACATGGTAATTAAATTTTCTAAATAATTGACCCCAAAAAGTTTTATTTATGGTAAATCCCTAGACATTGACTATAATCTGGATATAACTCTGCAGTTGTTATTTTCTGTGAGCTCAAAAGGTGTTTAAATATACAAGATGTTTAATCAAACCATCATAGGGCATACACAAATTACAACTATTCTGGAATTCCATTTCTCAACTATTGGATTGGCAAAAATTCTAAATTTGGCAACATACACTGGAGAACCCTGGCTAACGCAGTTTTGAAACAAAATTGTGAATAAGTCATTATAACAAAGATAATCAAAAAACATTCTCTCAAATTTCTCAAGACCCATTGTCTCCATTTCATTTCTATCACAACCCTTCTTTTTGCATTCCTAGATTTATCCACGCCTTATGGCTGGTAACTTTCTGCCCCTTGTAATGGAAATTAACCTAGCCTTCTGGCTTCTCCTTTATCTTCCATGTTAAGATAAATTCTGTTGTAAACAAGAATAAAAGCCGCAATTATGCTGCACCACTTCTCTTACCTACCACACCACGTGTCTAATCATTTCCACCATGTGAATATTTCAGCAAACTCTGTCATTCAATGTAATTAAGAATCTGATATGGGGCCAGCCCAGTGGTGTAGCTGTTAAGTTTGTGTGCTCCACTTCAGCAGCCCAGGGTTCACCAGTTTGGATCCTGGGCACAGACCTACACACCATCAAGCCATGCTGTGATGGGCATCCCCCATATAAAGAGGAAGATGCACACGGATGTTAGCTCAGGGCTAGTCTTCCTCAAAAAAAAGAAAAAAAAAGAATCTGATATATCAAATCCATATTTCACATCAATGTGATTTTTGATGTGGTTTTAGCTTCTTATTTTACCCAGAATCTCTGTTAATGAAAAAAATACTTATTTCTCGTTTTCTTTTTCTTTTTTATCTTATTGGAGGAATCAAATGAGTTCTAAGCTGTCTAAGGTTGGGATAACAGAGTTAGAATCTGGGTAAGCCACAAACAGGATAATCATTTGCCCAGCCTCTCACCCTTCAAATGACAGAACATTACTGACTTTAAAGCCAGTCATTTGTTCTCACCAGATATCTGAAAAGAAGCCTCAAATCCCTACATAACAGATTTGCGTTTCCTAGGAGGCCTCATCAGCAATCAGGAATGTTCCCTCTTGCATCTGCCTGACTTAGCTTTTGGGCTCCTGCTGCTGCCAGACAAGATTATTCAAGGCACTCTGAGTGCCAGGGCAGTGAGGAGAGAGAACTTAATGGTACCAGAGGAAGTTTTCAACCTCAGAAGTAAGAGTAAGTCACTCTAGACATGTTTTTAGGAAAATGATGCAAATTTCCATTTTAATTACTGGTAATGAAGATGTGCTAAGTGCAAGCACAATTATGCTATGTATAGTTTTTCTTTATACAAGTTTTCTTTTCTGATCTCACTTTTATTTTGGTATAACATACATATTTCTTTGCATCCCTATTTTTCCTGCTTTCTTCCCTGTGCACTGCCATGACTGAAAAGATACCATGAATGATGATATGAAAAGAATGAGTTGTGCAAAGGGTGAGTATAAAGTAATAGAAAATATTGGATTGCACAGTCGGCAGAAAAAAATACAAACTGGTACAATATTAGGGGACAAGTGTTTTTAGATGGAAGCGTTTCCTGACTTACCAGTTGGGCTAAGTACTTTTATTAACAGAAAGTGTAGAAATAAAAGGCAGAAATTAGAGAAGGTACAGCCACCTAAACCCTCTTTATATCCTACTTGTAAGCAGGACTCTGAATATGACTGTTTATAGTTTTCAACAGAACCCTTTCTTCTTGATTCGTCCATTACTGCCATCACCTTGGTAGTCAAATAAATATGAAGGAAAACTCTCATTTCCTATCACATAATCCCTAAATTCAATTGCTGATATATTTTGCAAACATATGTGCCAAGCAAATAGTTCACTGTGGCATAAAGATAAAACCATTTGAAATTGTTCTGTGCCATCCAATAGTGTGGTTGGGGCTAACACTTCTTAGCTTCAGTTAAGACAAATGTAAAGTAGAAAGAATAACATCGATCTTCAGAATATGTAGATGAAACAGATAAACCACAGGGCCTAGGAAATACTAGATCTTAAACAAATTTTAGCAACGTTGCCTTCTATTTTCCCTTCTTCTGTGTTATCCTGAACTGTTTTGAGCTGCTGCTGAGAGTGTGGTCTGTGACGACACTTCATTAACTGACAATTCTGTATAAACTTCAACAGAGTAGCACTTCTGCAAAAAGGAAGCCTGAAATAGAGACAGTATTCAATAAACAAAAATTTCACTTCTCTCCACTCACTACCGCTTTATCTTCAGGGCTCAATTGGCCAAAATATAAAAAATTAATCAGTAATGTCTATGATTAAAAACAAACCAATCAAACAGCATGTACTATCATGAATTTCCATTTCTCCATAAACAAACAAAAAAGACATAGAGTTAACAAATCTATGTTCATTTACCTAACTTTAATCTCCTATTTGGATATTTCTACAAGTATCTAACTTTTGATAGTTTATACATATATAACTATATATATATAGCATACTCATTCGTTTTATTATTTATCTGCACTATTTTCCCCCCTTGTACATAAAGAATGCCAATGAAAGAAAAAATTGAAAGTGTTTACATAGTTTGGAGTTTATCATTAGTTTACAAATTAGTCTTATGAATTTCTTTAGTAATTTGCCTTCAAATTTTACTTGTGTTTAATTTAATACCCAAATACAAAATTTGGCATGATGTGCTTCAGATTTTTCATGGAAAAAGTTTTAGAAGGAAAATTAATGCTTTCATGATTTCTCTTTTCTTTAACATCTTTACCCAAAAATGAGTTTCAGTAGGGTGAATGCAGAAAGGACTTGGCTGAATTTGGACTAAAATTCTATTTCTGAGACCTCCTCTGTTAAAACAGGCATAGCTCAAAATGAATAAAGCAGCTTTGGTTTCGATTGCTTGGAAATCCTCCCCTCTGCTGCAATTACCGTATGAAACAGACATCAAGCTCAGAGGAGTTCTTCACGCAGTCTCTTTTGCTTCTTGCCTCTGTGAGGGACTGTTTTTCTGATGCCATTATTGGCAGATCGCCACGTTGCACCTGCTGATCCACCTGCCTCTCACTGGCGTGCAGTATTTAAAATGTTACGCAATTAAAGTAAATGAGTTTAAAGGGCTGGATTTGCACTACACCTCCTGGGGAGCTGTTGTTCATCCTTAAAAATGCCTGATGACGGTTTGGGAAGCGCTGCTGCTGGCCTGGCCCTGGGGTGCTGAATTGCTCCCCTTTGAAGAACTCTGTGGTGAATCCCCTCATAAGGATGCTAAATGGTGAGGAAGCATAAAGAGAGACATTTTGTACCCCAGGAATCCAGTCTTTATAGATTGAGACTAGGCAGCAAAAGAAAGATTGCAAACTAACTAGAACCATTTAACTGTTTCTTGATAAAATATAACTCTTTATCTCCACCTATTTTAATTTGTATTTATGAAGTTAGTTTTAATTATTTTCTGCAAAGCTGTGTACAAAATGGTAAGTAGACACATCCCAAAACGGAAAAGTTATCTCGCTATCAGAACACTCTTTCATGTCTCATCATTTTCATGGTGGCCATTAATTGTCATCTGGTGCCTATCTTTCTACTAGGTATGGTGTGAAGTTAGTTTAAATGAGGTGGTTTATTTTAGTGCATTCTGTTCTTTTGCACAAGAAGTTTGAGCCTATCTAGGGGGATTCTTTCAGACCACAAAGCTATGCTTCTAAAGCAAGTTAAATTATTTATTCACTGAAAATGCCTTTAGATGCTGGACATTGGCATATGGGAGATATAAAACAAAAATTTCTCCAGATCTTAAGGAATTTAATCTGACATTAGTGATTAGTGGTCACAGAGAATTGATTCTTTCACTCAACATGCATTTCACGACTTTCTGGTCCTTCAAAAGGACCAGGCGCTACTTATAAGAGAAGCACATAAAAAGACACATAGAAGACTTCTGGTTTCCAGTCTGGCACATAAGGAGCTTGGAAATCATCACCCCAATTCTCACCAGAAATAAGCTGAACTAAAAATCAACAACGCTTCTTAGATCCACTAGAAAATTAAGGTCACAAGGCAAACCACTGCCCTCCAAATTGGAGAGACAGACAGGCAGGTATACAGACTTCAAACTTAGCATAACAGAAACCCAGGAGCAGAAATCTCCATAGGAACCTGCACTGGGCTAGACAACCCTAAACTGTGATTGACAGATAGCTGGAGATTCGGGGTGGGCATGTTTGAGAGTTAAAAATTCCGGGAGGGGTGCAGTTTTAGGTTCGGGAGGGGGATGGTTTTAGGGATGTTCTGTGCTTTTATGAGTTTTACCCTCAGGAGCCCTATAGTTTCTCACAGTGAAGATCAGAGAAAAATCTCCTTATGCTTCCAGCAGGAGAAGAGAAAAGTAGCCATTTTGAAATACTCCCAGAACATTCTATTCTTCTTAACAAAGCCTTCCCTCAAAATAAATTATTTTACCAGAGTATAAGTGACCTTGGGGAAGGAAAAACAGCTCCAGCCACCTCCTGCTTCCAACTGGGGGAGAGGAAGTACCCAACTGCAGTCTCTCCTATCTTTCCTGTCTCATTCAAGTGCCGTTGGGGGAGAGAGAGTGGGAGGGTCAGACTGAGAAGCACTTGTGAAAGTCAGAGCCCAGGGGCACAGGCTCACTAAAAGACTGAGACCTAATCACAGGAGTATATACTGCTTCTGTTTCTTCCATACCTAACCACCACATCAGTAGAGTTCCTGTATAATAACAGCAGAATATGACCAGAACAACTACACATCTTCGACCTTATTTAAGAAGTCTCTAGGGAACCCCACACTCAACAGGGGAGACAAAAACAAGGACATCAGAAAAATTTTAGCCTCTGACACCTACAGCTACAGTAAACAGTAAATATAGTCTAACCCATAGCCAGATACACATAAAACCTCATACTAAAGGCATATTTATTTCAGTTCCTTTTATTTAGTACGTGTCCCACGTTCAACAAAAAATTGCAAGGCATATTAAAACCTACACACAAAAAAACACAGTTTGAAGAGACAGAACAAGCATCAGAACCAGACTCAGATATGGCTGACATGCTGGAATTATCCTGTCAGGAATTTAAAACAATTGTGATTAAAATGCTAAAGGGTCTAACAGAAAAAGTAAACAACATGTGAGAATATATGAGTAATGTAAGCAGAGAGATGAAACTTTAGAAAGAATCAAAAGGAAATGCTAGAAATTAAAAACACTGTAATGGATATGAAGAATGCCTTTTAAGGGGGTCATTAATATACTGGATATGGCCAAGGAAAAAAATCAGTGATCTTGAAGAAATGTTGACAGAAACTCTCAAATTTAAATGCAAAGAGAAAAATAAAATGAGAAAGATAGAAGAGAATATCCAAGAACTGGGATAATTACAGAAGTTGTAACATACGCACACTGGAAATACAAGAAAGGAACAGAAAAAATATTTGAAGCAATAATCACTTCTTGTTTGTATAGTTCCTGAAAAGAAGTTCAGTGTAATTCTTATCTTTAGTCCTTTATGGGCAAGGTCCATCCCCACCTCCCCACCCCCAGCTTCTTAAAGATTTTCTGTTCATCTCTGAGTTTCTGCAGTTTCAATATAATATACCTACATATAGATTTTCTGAAATTTTTTCTGCTTGGTTCTCAGATTTCTGGGTCTGTGATTGGGTGTCTTTCATTAATTTTGGAAAATTTTTTTCTGAGGAAGATTTGTCCTGAGCTAACATCTGTTGCCAATCGTCCTCTTTTTTTACTCGAGGAAGATTGTCCCTGAACTAACATCTGTGCCAATCTTCCTCTATGTTATATGTGGGTCACTGCCACAGCATGGCTGACAAGTGGTGTAGGCCCAAGCCCAGGATCTGAACCTGCAAATCCTGGCCACCAAAGCAGAATGTGCTATGGGGCCAGCCTCTGTTTTTCTTATTCTCAATAGACTAGTATATAACAGATTAATATATAAGTCAGAATAATAATAGCAACAATGTATGCGGTGATTATAGCCAATAGGTAAGTGAAGTGAACGACAGCAATGATATAATGGATGGAAGGAAGGAATTGGGAATATTCTGCTGTAAGGTACTTGTGCTACCTATGAAGTGGTTTGGTATAATTTAAAAGGGAGCTTGGATTATATGTAATTGTATTTTGCAAACTCAAGGGCAGCCACTGAAAAAGTAAAAGAAGTTAAACTGGTATGCCAAGAGGCAGAAAAGAATGGAATCATTTAAAATGCTCAAACTCAGAGCAGGCAGGGAAAAAGAGTACAAGATTTTTTTAATAAAGGAAGAAGGGCAATGAATAGAAAAGAATAACAAACATGATATATATTAATCCAATTATATCAATAATCTTTTTAAATATCAATGGTCTAAATATACTAATCAAAAGACAGAGATAGTCAGAATAAATAAAAGACACAGACCCAAATACATGTTATTTACAAGAAACCTATTTTAAATATAAAAACACAGATGGATTAAAAGTAAAGGGGTAAAGAAAGATATACTATACTAACACTAATCAATAGAAAACTATATTAATTTCAAACAAAGTAGAATTCAGAGTAAAGAGAATTATCAAGAATGAAGAGGGGCATTATGTAATGACAAAGGAGTCAATTCCCCCAAAAGACTTAATAATCCTTAATGTGTATGGACGTAACAACAGAGCATCAAAATATGTGAAGAAAAACTGCAAGGAGAAATAGATCAATCCATTAATATAGTTATAAATTTCAACAACCCTCTTCCAGTAATTGACAGATTTAGCAGAAGAAAATCATTAAGGACATAGTTCAACTGAACAGCACCATCAATCAACTGGATCCAACTGACAAATGTAGGATACCCCACCTGACAACAGCACAGAATACACATTCTTCCCAAGGTCACGCTAAACATTCACCAATATAAATGACAATCTAGGCCATAAAACATTCCTTCACAATTTTTTAAAAAATAGTACTCATACAAAGTATGCTCTCAGACCACAGAATTAAACTAGAAATCAATAACAGAAAGAAAGACGGAAAATCCTCAAAATACTTGGATATTCAACAACATACTTCTAAATAACAAAGGGAAATGTGAAGAAAGATTAAAAAATATTTCAAAGTAAATGAAACAAAATTGGTGAGATGCATAAAAATCAGTAGTTGGAGGAATATTTTTAGCAACAAATGCATGTATTATAAAAGAAGATCTAACATCAATCATTTAAGCTTACACCTTAGAGAAAGAAAAGCAGATAAAATCAAAGTGGGGCCGGCCTAGTGGTGCAGCAGTTAAGTGCACACGTTCCACTTCAGCGGCCCAGGATTCGCCAGTTCAGATCCCAGATATGGACGTGGCACCGCTTGGCATGCCATGCTGTGGTAGGCATCCCACATATAAAGTAGAGGAAGATGAGCATGTATGTTAGCTCAGGGCCAGTCTTCCTCAGCAAAAGAGGAGGATTTGCACACACAAATTACTAATATCAGAAATGAAACTGCAGTCATCACTTCTGATACTATGGACATTAAAAGGAAAAGAGAATATTATGAACAACTCTATGTGCACAGATTTGATAACCTAGATTAAATGGATCAAGTCCTTGAAAGACACACTCTACCAAAACTCACACAAGAAGAAAGAGAAAATCTGAATAGAGGAATATCTACTAAAGCAATTAATTAAATAATTAATAACCTTTCAAAGCAGAAAGCACCAGACTCAGATGGGTTCACTTGTGAACTCTACCAAAGACTTCAGGATGAAATTATGCCAAATCTCTATAATCTTTTCCAGAAAACAGAAGCAGAGGTAATGTTTTTAACTCATTCTATGCAGCCAGAATTACCTTATTACCAAAACCAGACAAATGAGTTACGAGAAAAAAATGAAAACTATGGACTAATATCTCTCATTAACATAGATGCAAAAATCATAAATATTAGCAAATTGAATCCAACAATGTATAAAAATAATTATATATCAAACCAAGTAGTATTTATCCCACATATGCAAGGCTTGTTCAACATTCAAAAACCAATTAATGTAATCCATCACATCAACAGACTAAAGAAGAAGTATCATATGATCATATCAACAGATGCAAAAAAAAAAAGCATCTGAATAAAAACAACATCCATTCATGATAAAAATGGGGGGCTTTGGGGAGAAAGAAAAAAGAGGAAGACTGGCAACAGAAGTTAGCTCAGGGCCAATCTTAAAAATAATAACAATAATAATAACATCTACAAAAAATCTAAAACAAATATCAAACTTAATGGTGAGAAACTAGATGTTTTCCTGCTAACATAAGGAACAAGGAAAGAACAAACACCTCTTGCCACTGCTTTTCAACATTGTACTAGAAGTCTTGGCAAATGCAATAAGACAAGAAAAGAAAAGGAAGGAAAAAAAAACTACTTTATTTGCAAATGACATGATTGTCCATGCAGAAATCCCAAACATTCAACAACAAAAAAAACCTATGTGAACTAATTAGCAATTATAGTAAGGTTGAAGGATACAAGTTTAATATACAAAAATCAATTGCTTTCTTATATACTAGCAATGAACTCTTGGAATTTAAAGTTAAAAACATAGTAACATTTATGTTAGCACAAAAAATAAAATGCTTAGGGATAAACCTGAAAAACTATGTACAAAATCTACATGAAGAAATTTACAAAAAAACTCCATTGAAAGAAAACAAAGAAGTCTAAAGAAATGGAGGCTATTCCATTTATATGGATAGGCAGATTCAATATTATCGAGATATCAGTTCTTCCTAATTTGGTCTAAAGAGTCAATGAAATCCCAGTCCAAGTCCAAGCAAGCAATTTTGTGGATCATCACAAACTGATTTTAAAGTCTTATGCAAAGGCAAAGCACCCAGAAAATCAAAACAATATTGAAGGAAAAGAAAAAAGTTGGATCACTAACACTACCCAACTTCAAGACTTAGTTTAAAACTACATTAATCAAGATAATGTGGTATTGATGAAAGAACAGACAAATAGATAACAGAAAATAAAATGAGCCCAGAAATAGACCCACACAAATATAGTCAACTGATCTTTGACGAAGGAGCAAAGGCAATTCAATGGGGAAAAAAAATCGTCTTTTCAACAAATATTGCTGGAACAACTGGATACCCACATGAAAATAAATGAATCTAGACACACTTTCCACCTTAACAAACAACATCTCAAAACAAATCTTACATCTAAATTTAAGACAAAAAGCCATAAAACTCCTGGAAGATAATAGGAGAAAATCTAGGTGGCCTTGGATGTGGCAATGAATTTTAAGTATAACACCTGAAGCATGATTCATGAAAGAAAAATTGATAAGTTGCATTTCATTCAAAATAAAAAGTTCAGATCTGTGAAAGACACTGTTAAGGGAATAAAAAAATAGGCCACAGACTGGGAAAAAAATCTTTGCAATCACATCTGATAAAGGACTGGTATCTGAAATACATGAAGAACTCAAAACTCATTAATAACAACCAATCCAATGAAAAAATAGTCAAAAGATCTGAACAGATACCTTACCAAAGAAAGTACACAGATCACAATTAAGCATATAAAAAGATGCTCTTCACCATATGTCACTTGGGAATTGCAAATTGAAACTACAATGGAATATCACTACACATCAATTAGAATAGCTAAAATCAAAAACACTGACAACACCAAATGCTGGTAAACATGTGGAGCAACAGGAATTTTCATTCATTGTTGATGGGAATGCAAGAGGTGCAGCCACTTGGAAGAGTTTGGCAATTTCTTACAAAATTCATACTCTTACCATAGGATCCAGCAATTACACTTGGTATACACTTAAATGAGTTGAAAATTATGTCCACAGGAAAACCCATAATGAATGTTTGTAGGCATTTTATCCATAATTTCCCAAACTTGGAAGCAATCAAAATGTCCTGCAGTAGATGAATGGACAAATGAATTGTGGTACATCCATAAAATGGAATGTTGCTCACTAATAAAAAAAAAAAAAAGAGAGCTATTAAGCCATGAAAAGACATGGAATAAACTTAAATGCATATTGCTAAGTGAAAGATGCCAATCTGAAAAGGCAACATACTATATGATTCCAAATATGATATTCT
This sequence comes from Equus quagga, assembly GCF_021613505.1. Taxonomy (NCBI): domain Eukaryota; kingdom Metazoa; phylum Chordata; class Mammalia; order Perissodactyla; family Equidae; genus Equus; species Equus quagga. The sequence goes on from NC_060268.1 coordinate 19,805,535, forward strand.
GGAAAAGTTATAGAGACATTGAAAAGATCACTGACTGCCAGGGGCTTGGATGGAGACAGGGATAGATCAATAGGTTGAGCACAGGTGATTTTTAGGGCAATTAAGTTATTCTGTATTACTTGTAGATGCATATCATTATACATTTGTCAAAACCCATGGAATGTACAATCAGAGTAAACCTAATGTACAAAAAATAAATCTAACGTAACCATGGACAATATTGGCAATGTATTAAAGTTGGCTGACCACTTGTAACAGATGTACTATACTAATGAAAGATAGTAATAATAAGGGAAACTTGGGGGAGGGTAAGAGAGTGTATGAGAACACTCTGTTCTTTCCACTCATTTTTTTGTATACCTAAAACTGATCAATAAAGAGCATATTAATTAAAAAGAGATACATGTACTATATTCTGGGTAGCAAAATATTGGCAACATATACAGGACACTATGAGAGCAAAGGAAAAAGCAAGCACAGATAAGCAATGAGACAAAGATATTAGTAAATGTCTCCAGAAAGAGTGGTATCTGAATTTATTCACAACATTGAAATTAGTTTATTCATGGGGAGGAAATTCCAGGTGGAGAGAACAGTGTGAGCAAAGATAGAACATCTAATTTTTGACAAGAGAACCAAGAACATACAATAGAGAAGGAAAGTGCCTTTGATAAATAGTGTTGGGAAAACTGGACAGCCACATGCAAAAGAATGAAAGGAGACCATTATCTTACACCATACACAAAAATTAACTCAAAATGGATTAAAGACTTGAACGTAAGATCTGGAACCATTAAACTCCTAAAAGAAAACATAGGCAGTACATTTTTCAACATTGGTTTTAGCAGCATATTTTCAAGTACCATGTCAGACCAGGCAAGGGGAACAATAGAAAAAATAATCAAACGGGACTAAATCAAATTAAAATGCTTTGGCACAGCAAAGGAAACCATCAACAAGACAAAAAGACAACCTAACAATTGGGAGAAGATATTTGCAAACCATATATCTGATAAGGGCTTAGTATCCAAAATATACAAAGAACACATACATCTCAACAAAAAAAAAAATCTAACAATCCAATTAAAAAGTGGGCAAAAGATCTGAACAGACATTTCTCCAAAGAAGATATACAGACGGCCAAAAGATACATGAAAAGGTGTTCAACTTCATTAACTATCAGGGAAATGCAAATCAAAACTACAATATCACCTCACTCTCATCAAAATGGCTATAATTAACAAGACAAGAAACAGAAAGTGTTGGAGAGGATGTGGAGAGAAAGGAACCTTCATACACTATTGGTGGGAGTGCAAACTGGTGCAGCCACTATGGAAAACAGTGTGGAGATTCCTCCAAAAATTAAGAATAGATCTACCATATGATCCAGCTATCCTACTGCTGAGTAGGACATCCGAAGAACATGAAAACACAAATGCATAAAGATACATACACCCCTATGTTCATCACAATATTATTCACAATAGCCAAGACTTGGAAGCAACCTAGGTGCTCATCAAGGGACAAACAGATAAAGGAAATGTGGTATATATGATACACAATGGAATACTAGTCAGCTATGAGAAATAATGAAATCCGGCCATTTGTGACAACATGGACGGACCTTGAGGGTACTATGCTAAGTGAAATAAGTCAGAGGGAGAAAGTCAAATACAGTATCATCTCACTCAAAAGTAGACGATAAAAACAACAAACAAAGACATAGAAACAGAGATTTGATCAGTGGTTACCAGAGGGGAAGGGGGGAGGGAAAGAGGGTGAAAGGGATGAGTAAGCACATGTGTGTGGTGACGGATTGTAATTCGTCTTCGGCTGGTGAACATGATGTAATCTACTCTGAAACAGAAATATATAATGATGTAGACCTGAAATTTATATAATGTTATAAGCCAGTGTTACCACAATAAAAAAAATAAATTAAAAAAAATAAAGAAAAATGAAAAACGTCAGATCATCTCAATGGCTGGTCTTCCTGTGGTGTGGTATGATACATGTGGAATGGCGGGGAACTACAATTGGAGATGTTGGCAGAAATCACTTTCCTCAGAGACTTATTTGTCTTGCAAGGAAGGCTAGGCATCCTACAGATAAGGGAGGCAATATCTGATTTTGTTCAGGGAGTGGCATGGCATATTAAAGGCATTCAAGTTATGTGGGCTCTCTACCAGGATTCCTGAAAATTTCTTGGGTTAATATTTTTTAGAAGCAAGCATAGGTATAAGGAACAGAGTGATGAGGTAAGGAGTTTCGGAAGATTTGCACTATCAAATATAAAGAATGGAATCTTTTGAAGGCCACCGTACTGGGTTTTGTTTAATACATTTCTGCATTGCTTTTGCTTTTTAGCATTTTAAAGTAGTGTTGTAAATGATACTCTAAAATGGCCTGGGTTTTCATAAAAAAAAATTTCCAATACAAATAATAGATACTTGGAGAAAGATACTTTCTAAGACTGAAGAATAGTAGCGTGAATATCTATATATGTTGACAAACAGATGCCTACACATACTATATAGACATCTATACAGAAAAATTGTGTCTACATACGGCTATTAGAGTTTACCCCCTCCTGGATTTTGTTACTCTCAGCTAGTTGTATAGTATATAATGCACAATTTATTTCACAGCTTGTAGAACAGAACAAATATCAATTAGCATTTTGCTCTTTATTCTTCCAGGAAAAATAATACAGACTATTTAAAATTTCTTCCTGGGCTTGTCTGTGTGCATTCTAATGAGCTGGCACACAAAAAAACTTGAACTGATATTAGAAAAATACACACTATATAAATAAATTATTACTCTTGGGAGTGAAAATAAAGATAATTTTAGCTTATTAAAAACTATTAAAGAAATATGTCAAAAGGTCTACACAGTTTCTAATTTTAAGTTAATGCTGTTATTTTAATGCCAATTTAAAAAATTAATTTATATTTTAAACTTTAACATATCTGAATAGAAAAGGCTTAAGAAAAACTATCTTTATCTACTTTTGTCAACTATGCACCTTTAGTAAAATATTATTAAATGATCACTCACATAATAGTTGATGAATTCAAACTCCAGTGATTTGAAATTGGTTTTAATTCAGAGGACACCGGGAAAATAATACTTATGTATTTTTATAATAAATAAGCTTATTGTTGATTTGTATATTTCTTTGGAGGTGAATATTTACCATTTATGTAAAACCTGTTTTTCTTATGCATTTGGAAATAATTTAAATAAAAAATGTCTGCCAACAGTGCTAGGTACTAACTTAAAATTATCCTTTTTGACTTAGTAAATACAATTTGGGAGTACAGTATATAGCAAATTTTTGTTATTATTTTAAATAGTTATTTGCACACTAAAGTAAATAACTTCACCTTAAAAAGTAATCTTTTTTGTAGGCTTTTATTAACTCAGATCAGTCTTCTCTCAGTTGAGTCACATTAGAGGTAATTTATAACAATATTAAAATTTTAATAATGTATACAACCATGTTGCGAAAGCGCACACTTTGTTTTACAGCAACAATTTCAGTATTTTAGAAACAAAATTCTCTTAAAGCTCACTGAAGTGTTGTTTGCCAATATATTGATATATATATATTGTATTAATTACCTTCAGAAATCATGTCTACAAATCCCCAACTTAATATCAGAGAGTAAATCTTAGCTGTTAATCCTGAATCTTTCACAGACTTGCTCAAGGTATGTGATTTCTTTCCACTAGCACACAAGGAAAAGCGAAATTTATCATTTAGTTCAGAACCTAAATCTGTCTAGTGCTTGATGAGGTGTATCTCCTTATTTATCCTCTCTTAAGATTAAGGAAACAGACAGTTAGCTGAAGGGGAATGACTTTCCAAAGGTTAAACTTGCCAAATGACTGTAGATAAATCATTAATCCTCTGAGTAAATGATAGGGAAGACATTATTGGTAACTTTTCCTGGAACTTTTATTAAGACCTTTCTCTAAGAGCCATTCTTTCTACAGAATTCCCACTTCTATCCACAGTCTTGATCCTGGTTCGTATTCCCAAATGCTTTTGCTGTAAAAACTTCCTTTTAGTTTTTCTGCATCTCTACTTCCTTCTTTTAACATCTTGTATACTACCTCCAGTAACAACTTCCTCTCTGTGTAGGTGTGTTTACTTTAAAGTCTCTTAAAAGGTCTGGAATTGTTCAAAAGTACTCACCATATTACTATCTCCTCCTTTTCAGTAAATATTAACACCCAACAGTCACTCAGCTGCTAAACTGCAAAACCTGCAAAATATTCCTGATAATTTTTCCTCTTTCACCCTCCATCCAAATCATTGAGCTCTATTCATTTACCTAAAACATCTATCAACAATCTATCCACTGTTTTTGTTATATGTTTTCAGGGCTCTCGACCAGCCTGTTTGTGTCTTTCTCCAGGAATATAGCACTGGCCTTCAAGCTGGCCTCATTTCCACTCTTTCACTCTTTGATCAATTCCATATTCAGGAAATGGAGTAAGATTTTAGAAAGTAAATAAGGTCATGTTATGCCTTGCTTAATATTCTCCAATGCCTTCCTTTGGACTTAAAGTAGGACCCCACATTTTATTATGCCTATAGCCCTGCTTGATATCACCTTTGATTTTCTCTCCAAACCTCTCTCATGCTCCCGACTCCTCCTGCTCACTGTTCTTTGGTTACTGTTTTATGTGACTAAACACTTCCAAGCCCTTCCCATTGGCTGGATATTTGTGGATCAGCTCCCTCATTCTTCAAAGCAACACATTCAGGACTCTTAGGTAACATTCAAGGAAGTGATATCTTGTACATCATTAATTTAGTCAAATTCTCAAAGTGAATAAATGAACCCAGGCATTTTACTCCAAGTAAAGAGAAAGGCATTTTTTGTTAGTTTGTTCCCTGGTGACATACATTAGCTTATACAGTAGCAACCTCAGGGAGACCCGACTTCTCATTCTCTTCTCTATATGCCATACTCCAGATCTCTTGCTCTCTCTTCAGCTGTTGTACTCAGTCACCCATACATCTCACCTTTGCTTATCTAAATCTTCATTTTAAACCTAGTTATCATTTATTTCTTTCTCTTTAGGATCTTCTATGTATCATTGATCTCCATGTCTATAAACTGTTTCCTCTTCTAGTCAGTTTTACATAATTTGGCATTTAAATATTCTAAGCGGATACATGTGTATCAGTGTTCTTTCCCCAAGTAAGTTCTTTGATTTATTTTTATCTCTACACAATCCAAGAAACCTAGTCATCCCGTCATTTGCCAAATCTAAATATATATCAATTCTTAACATGCATATACATTCTCAAGATGCTTTACACTATTTCTTCTAATTAATAACATCTATTGCAGATTGTTACAATTTTTCCTGCTATTTTTGCACCCATTCTCTCATTTTTCCTCAATATTTAATACGCTATTCTAAAACTAAGGTTTTTGATCTTTCTTAAATAGAGTTATTACTTTTTAAACATAGTTGTTAGCTTGCTTATTATATAAAATTTGAAAAGTTTGGAAGAATAGATTGAACAAAAGTTTCATGTATGCTGGCTCATGTAGAGAAAAAATGTACTGCAGCTTTTAAGTGATTAATACCACAAGGTCTATCTAATTGTACAAGGCTCCTCAGAACAACCATCCTTAGGTACAAATCTGAAAGAGTCACACGCAATCCTAAACCTTTTAATAACTTTATTTATTTTACAGAAAAATAAAATGTAAAGTATTTGGCCTAAATTCAAGACTATGAATGAGTTGGCTGCAAATGATTCTCCTGGTCATAATGCCCACTGCAATTTGTCATGCAACCCCTCCCGTTAGTCAAATGTTTCTCAAAGGAAACCCCTTGAGACTTTCCATGAAAAGAAAGTGCTGTGGTGAAATAAGTGTTTGGATATTCAAAAGTCTTAACCACTTTTAGACGTAATTTAATAAAGAAAGCTGTTTAACAGAGTAGAACTTAGCATTTCTCAAGATTATCTATTCATTTGACCCTTTTTTCATGTTATACCCAAGAAAAAAATTTGAAAAACCACATATTTTGCTCCCGCTTTTCCATATCTATGTTGCAAAAATGGAAAAGAAATATCTTATTAAAAGCATGCTCAGATATCTCAGGCATGCCTACTTTTCTGAATTAAAGTTGGTAAGATCATATCAATACAGGGACCACAGTCAGAATGGGAGGTAGGAAGGTAATCACCACATTGTGAATCTGCCATTTCTCAGGGTTGGTCCTTAAAACATTGATCAGAAACCTGATGTTGTCCTATTGATCTAATAGGAAGGTATCTTTCAATGGTATATAACCATAAATTTTGCTCATAGGATTAATTTATAAAAACAGAATTCCAATTTATTAATGGGGTTGATTCACTTTCTATGATAGCTCTTCTGTGTACCAGCATGTATGTGTATGAGTGTGATAGCACAGTAAGCATATCCTCCACCTTAGATAGACCCACTCAGAAAGTCATTACAGAAGTATAATGCCAGTTTAAAAATTTACAAAAGTATATACAACATTGAAATATTTGTAAAGAGTGTAAATAACAATCCTAACACATATCTAAAGGAAATCCAAATCACAATAGGAAGAGGGAACAGATCAGTAGAAGAGAAAAAAGATGAATTAAATTGAGTATCTAATAATAATATGTTGGTGAATTCACTCTAAAATGGAAATGGTATATTATGCAAAAGTCTTTCTGTTGCAAATTAAAACAGTTTCAATCCAGCTTAAATGTTTTTGTTGTTGTCATTGTATTTTAAAGAATGTATTGGCTCATGTAAATTAGAAATCTAAGGGATGGAACTAGCTTGATGCAGAAATTCAATTTTATCAAGCTGAGAGAGATCACAAAACTCAGTCAGAACACAACTAGTTAGCAGAAAAGATGAGAGGCATCTCTAGGTCATTAGACTTCTTGGCTTGTCCTTCCTTTTCAATATTTCCCTGTCTTTTATTTTTGAGGGACTTCACATTAATGAAAGCATATTTATATACACAATTTTATTGGCACAAGATAATATGCAGACCACTGCAATATTAATTGTAGTGTTTTTATAATCTTATCTGTTATCTATAGAATACCAGACATCAGTAAGCTATTTTATCCATTTTCTCTATGACAGAAATGCCGCTATATTTGCAGAGACATTATTTTAAGAGGACGAAGTTGATATTTCTGGCACTGCAAAATTTTTAACTTTTTATGTCTCTGAACTGTCAAAAACAAAAAGTTGTCTCCAATCCTATACCGGGAGTCATGAATTATTGAACAAAGAGCACAAAAAGCATTGCCAAAATAAAGGTGTAGGGGTCTAAAAAAATTCAAAGCCAATTAACTTATGCATTTGTTTCTATATTGCCCACGTTAAGACACACAAAATATCGATTGCTCTGTTTGTATAAATATAAAGTCTTTCCTAAGCACCATCTTTTCTTTTAAGGAATAAATGCATTATGATTTGGAGGAGGGGGGAAAGGAACAAAGTCAATATTCTTAAAACTCCATTTAACCTGTCAAATATACTTCAATCTGCATGATATTTTCTGTCCAGTGGGACCAAACAAAATATAACAAGATAAGTGTACATTAAAAGAATTCTGACTTCCATACTCAAACTCGTTTAGAAAAAGTAATTGTCTTTTATCATTTGTCCTATTTTTTGAATAAATAATACATAAATTACAATCTGAGCTACAAAGAGAACAATCTCACTGCTGATTTGAAATTCAGCAAACACACCAGATTATGCTTTCAGGTGGCAAAAGCTCCAGGGTTCCCTGGCTTCTTTTGTGTTCCTAGGCTTGTAGAGTGCTAGGAGCTGACAGATGCTTATCAAACATTCATGTAAACACTGCTATCAAAGCTGTGCTCTCCAGCTCTGCCTTCACACAAGAGGGTCAGCATGGAACATCATTAACCGGGCCAGAGAGAGAAATGTCATGGCACGAGGTTTGCAATGCGAGAGAACGCCTACACTGCTGTTCTAAGATACAGCACCCAAATCGTTAACTTTGCTGACATGAAAGATGAATACAGAGGCAACGTCTAAAACGTTGCTGAGTGTTTATTTAAGCATGAATTCTGTTAGGCATTTTCATCTTTGTTTTCTCGAGTTAAAATAGAGATAGGGGCTTTTCTTTGTTTTTTTGCTTTGTTTTGTTTATGAGAGGATGTGGAAATGTGTTTCAAATCTGAGAACTATATAATAATGCCTTCATAAACAAAGAAAATATCTCCGTGACTTAACTACATTGGTAGTAATAATACAGGAGGCATAAAGTTGAGTTTTCTAGGCCTAGGATTACTTACCGCATCTTGAAGGACGCTTTCCCTCCCTCAATTTCTCCGGGCCTCCAGGAAGGCAGGCATCTTACTCACTTGCAAGGATCACACCACTTTTTGGGATCACTCCTTACCAAGTGATAGAAAGGTCATAAAGTCATAGTCTGGAATATAGCTTCACTCTTTCACCAAAGACTCAGGAGGTGGGTTTCCTCCATTTTCAGTTCAGGTCCCCATTTTCACCTGGGGAAAATTCTTATTTAGCCCAATTACTCACCAGCTTCACATACTTAACAGCTTCCCTTTGATTATATAGTGTGAATCAGATTTTCTCAATTGGCTATACTTGCCTTAGAGTGGCGCTTTCCCAAGTGCGGTGCCCAGGGCAGCAGCATGAGCATCACCTGGGTACTTGTTAGAAATGTGTTATTCTGGGCCTATCAAAGACAAAAAAACATCTAGTAAGGAGATTGATTTTATCCGGACTAGTGTAATAGGGCAAGTGCTGAAAACCGAAGACAAGAGTGTCTCAGCAGGTTGTTTTGCCTTCAACTTTTGTAGGGAATGGAAAACACGTTGCAGAAGGATCGATTTACATTTGTGATTGTTTTGCAATCAGGGAATATCTTAGCTGAACAGGAGTTTCTCTCTGTGTATAGTTTCAGGGGGACAAACAGTTCTAATCTTAGCTAATCATTCGTGAGACAAAAACCAGAAAGTTGGAGGATCTGTGTTTAGCCCCAAGTAAACAAGTCATCTGCAAATCTATGTGAGTTTTGAGAAAGTCTTATCTAAGTTATATGGAAAAGAATGGTTCTTTGCGAGAAGCCATTTCTCAGAGCACAAAACAGCAGGGGGAGTTTGGGAAACAAAAGTTCGGGAGTATTTCTTAACCATCACTGTTTTCCAGTAGCACAGGGCTGAACTAATGTTTGATATTTTCAGACTCTACCCTAGACCTACAGAAGCAGAAACTTTGGGATCGTGACGCAGCATCTGCAGAGTAACAAGCCATCCAAGTGATTCTCATGCAAGTTGACATTTGAGAATGGCGTTAGGCTTTGCCTCCCAAACCTTCCTATCTATCTGCACATCTGGCTTATTTCAATACTTTGCAGATGATTTTTTCCATCTGCTTCTTTATCTTCTACTTGTGGTTCTGCCTTAACAATAAAAGGGTTCCAGTCCCCTACAATCCATTATGTGGATCCTAAGACCTCATCATAATCAGTCACAGAATCTTTTTCCTGACACTGCTAATGTTTCTATGTTCTATCTGTCTTCCTCGTCAGTTAAAACTGTTATCACACAACCATTATACGATGGTATTTTCCCAACTTTATGTCTAAGTCAGATTCATAAATAAAAAAATTCTCTCAGAGGATTTAATATATGAGATATTACCTGTCACTTCAGATATTGCTGCATAGAACATTTGACACTAAATGGTTCAACTGTATTCCAAAAATGCTACACAGCACCTCATAGATATTTGACCTTATTCAAAGATATGAATATATATACTAATTAGTTTTTGTTTTATGAGCATACCATGAATAGGCATCTTAGCCTATTTTGGGTTCTTGGCTAAAAATAAAATGAATAATATACTAAGAATGATTACAGCCCATGCTGTTAGCCTCTTTTTTCTTTTCCTCTCTCCTTGTCTACAACTTTATGGTAAACGGCAGTGTGCTATTTCAATTATGAAATAACATACTTCTATTTATTTCATTTGATTTTCTTAAAATATACTCATTGTTTCTGAGTCTCTGAGTCCACGGACAAAATACAAATTCACTGTTTTAACTAACCACCAAAGTCTTATTTTTTGCAATAAAAAAAAAAATTAGCCTTGGGCTCTCCTCTAAGGAATGGTGCAACAAGAAGGTGGGCATTTCTAAACTCTGTGTGCTGGCTTTAATCCTATCATTTGTTGTGATTCTTAAGCCTAAATACAGATGGATTTGCTCAATGGACCAACGGTACTTCTATTACTCAAACTGATATGGGAAGTCAGTATTTAAAATTTACTTTGCTTTATAACAAGAAAATATATTTACTTCTTTTTTATTCAGAAAATATAAATATGAAACACTGATACTAATTTAAATTGCATATCTCCTTCAGATACTCCAGTTGGATCGTATAAAGACTTATATCACAATGTTTTCAGTTTGGGTAAGTCCAGGCATGATTACACAGTCTGTAATAAAGAAGGTGAAATAAAACTAAATATGAAAAAAAAGACAACTATAAGCCAGTTATTGCTCAGGAAGTTTAAGAATCAGAATATTAGAAAATATTAGAAATATTAGAAAAATATCTTAATGACTTTAAATAGTGACTTGGCTAAGTATGTTGCCATTTTACTGAAAGTAGAAATGCTTTTGTTCTTGAGTTTGTACTCCAACTCCTGCACATTCTCAATTCTTTTAGTTATTTCTTCCGATATTTGTCTCTCTATTTCTGTGTAATGTCTGTAGAATGCTATTTCTTGGTTTATCAAATTTTCTTCTGAATTCTTTTTACTGTGTTTGAAGTCTCTATTCTTACCCCACTATTTCCCCTCCTTCCATCTTCCTAGTGTAGTCGTATCTATTGGCTATTGGTTAAATAGCTAATGTTATATTAATCCTTATATGTGAATATTGTTGCAGGTGAATCAAGAATTATAATTTGATTTTTTTCTTATAAAATTTTTTCCTAGTTAATTACTGGGTGATTTCTTTTATTTGCTTTGCTTTTTCTTATCTCTTCCTCTTCTTCCTGCTCCAATAGACCTGTCAATAAACTGCCAAAATATTTTCCAAATATTCATCACATCACTACCCCAGCGGCTCCTGCCCCAAGAAGTGCCCTCCCACAGCTCCTGGTTCTTCTCTCATCCTGACAAGTGGCTCTCTAGGTTTTTTTTTATAGACATCACCTCATATTTCTCTTCATCGGTGTCCTAGGTGAGACCCCACTTTTCCAGAATCTCTGTCTTTCTGTCTTGGTCTTATTGTGTGACACATATCCTCTACTCATTTCCTAAAGTAGAGAGAACACAAGTAAAGCTTATGAGATTACGTATTGTTTTAAAAGGTTTTCAGATTCTTTTGATGGCAAGATAATACAACATAATGACAATCGTATGGAGGAAAAACAGAACTCTTTGTTGATGGAGAAGGAGAGAGAATTCAAGCAGCAGGAACAGCATAGTTAATGATACAAAAGTATGAAAAAATGATGCAAGAAGCCTCAGTAGAATTAGAGGATGTATACATAGGAGGCTGAAGATGATATTGAACATGTGTGCATGAGCCATGTAATAAAGGCCTTTGTTTATCACGAAACGAAATAGACAATGCTTTTCAAATGTCTCCAGCACAATGCTGTAAGGGCAGGGGGAAATGGAAGCATAACCCTTTATCAGGTGAAGGTAGAAGGCGGCAAAGATAAAGGGAGGTAAACCCTTAAAACTCTCCTTCAGGAATAAAATTTCCATGAGGCAATATGTCACTGGTTAAGAGCTAGGCTTCTAAATCCTCAGTTCGCTGAAAGTGTGTCCTTGCAGAATTTTATTTCTTTACCATGAAATTTACCTGTGGTCCAGTAAAGGGTGTGTCTGGAACATTCGTTAAATGATTATAAAGAAACAAACAAGAGGCACAAACTCCCCTCCCCCATCTCCCCTCTCCCAGCTTTCTCATTCCAACTCATTCTCTCCTCCTCTCCTCCTTGCTCCCCTCCCCCACCTCTACTGCTCCCTGCCCCCCACCACTGATCTTCATTACCTTGCTTATAGCATGAGCAAAATAACAGTAGATAACATATAAAAGTTTTTTAATGAATAATAGGGATATGTAAAACCCATCATCTACATGGTAAGCCCAATGTAAATCGTGAATTTGTAACGACCTTTAAAGAAATGTCCATTTTACACTGTATTTCATATATATTGATATAATTTCAATATCATAACAATATTCTTCTATGCAAATACTAAACAGCAAGGAAACAACAACAACAAAACCCCTGACACTCAATAGCTGTATGCCATGTTCATCCTTTGGTTTCAAGTGCCTCTTGGCCCATTTTAGGGTATATAGTGCCACAGTTTGAGAAACACAGAGATAAGGAGAGATTAACATGTTTTAAGAACAAGGTAGGGGCCAGCCCGGTGGCACAGTAGTTAAGCTCACACTTTCCGCTTCTCAGTGACCCAGGGTTTGCCGGTTTGGATCCCGGGTGCGGACATGGCACCGCTTGGCACGCCATACTATGGTAGGCGTCCCACATATAAAGTAGAGGAAGATGGGCACGGATGTTAGCTCAGGGCTAGGCTTCCTCAGCAAAAAGAGGAGGACTGGCAGTACTTAGCTCAGGGCTAATCTTACTCAAAAAATAAAAATAAAAATAAAATTTTAAAAAAGAACAAGGTAAATCTGATAGTAAGTATGCATGAAAAAGACCAAGTTATTAAATTGTGTGAAAGATATAGATAAGAGTGGGAAGAAGAACCTGTTAGAGTAATCCACAAAAGGAATGGTTTGTGACTGAACTAAGGCAGTGGCAGTAGGGTTAGTGATAAAAGAATGGAAACAAGAGGTCTGGAAGCCAACATGAGGTAGTCAAGAAGGTGACATGTGCAAGTACAGAAAAAGTTCCAAAAGTCTCTGTAGTAACCATATTTTTAGAGACATAGCCAAAAAAAATGGCCATCTTGTGTATTCATCTTAGTGTTCAAACATAAACTAAAAGAAGATGAGTTTAGACATTTCCCTAACCTCCATTGGCTACACATTTTCCCCAGCCCCTACTGTGAAAATTGGTTGCTAAACGAGCATTATGCTTGTACCAATTTAATGCAATTCAACATGTAGTTCTACAGAGTTAAGTCTTGGTACCATTTGCTTCCTTATCCCTTTGACTCCAAGGTTCCATATTGAAAAACTCACTGCAGCTATTATAAATTAGGAATTCTTCAACCATTCATCCATCAAGTCATGAGTTAAACTGGCTAAACCCTTGCTTTTCTATTCTTCCAAAAAGATATTTAATCTGGTGCACATACAATGCAGTAAAGAGTTGAAAATGAAAGCAGAGTGTATTGATGAAATGTACTCCAAAAAGGGACACAAAGTAGTTATATGGGTTAACTTGCTAAAATGCAAACATTCTGAGAATCTTAAAGTCCAGTGTCATTGCTAAGATACTCACAAAAAAGGATGTATTTGCTTCCTGACATTTGCAAGTTACTCAGATTAACATCCCTTCTTAGCACCATCACATGTGGTGTATGATGAGACAAGTGATAGAGGCAATATTTCTAGGAAGGATCCCAGTCTCTTGCCCATTTTAAAGAAGAATGGATTTTTCCTTTTAACATCTATGGCCTGTCCACAGGACTTATAGCTTTGCAAGGTAGGATGAATGTATTTGTAGTGAAGGATGAAGGTCATAATATGTTAAGTGCTGAAGCACTGAAATAAATTATTTTTTCCTCTTACAAGGAGAATTGAATTGGGAGCTAATAAAAAATACTATCAATAAAATTATGGGCAACAGGCTCACATGACACGGGAAACTATTCTTCACTCAGGCATACTAAGTTTTACTTTTTCCGTATGCAAGAGAGTTGTTACTTTCCTTCTTAAAATATGAAAATTATTTACAATTTTGTAGGTTAGGAAAAATCACACTCATCTGCCATCAGGATTCGATAGTTTACCAGCTGCTACTTGCATTGTACAATGTTAGACATCTTTACCTCTGTAAAGATTTTTGCTCTTGTCAGGGCTTCACAAGAATAATATATTATTACTCTTAATTGGCTGTGCCAACTAGATGTTTTCCTTTAGTTTTAATATGAAAATCTCTAGACTCCTGTAGTGGATTACAAATCTTGATGTTTCACAATATTGATGTTTCTATAATTACTTCTTATGTTATCTTTTTTTTCCTAAAAAACATCTGAGTTTCACAGAAATCGTAACCAAGCATTTGTTTTTAAATAAAAGCTGCTTTGCGTGTCCCTTTAAAACTGTAAACTTTGTGTTTAGGAGGTAGAATTGTCTAACAGGCCAAACAGCCTGAGATCTGTCCTTCAGGCTGCAGGTAAACCAAAGAATATCTTATGTCCTCCTTCCCCACAGTTTTTTTCCTTTCTGTACTAGCTCCTCCCAAGGATAGAAGTGTTTTGGAAATGGGTTTAATATATCTTCTTCCAGCTCTACCATCAAATGTAGGTTTTACAGGCAGCGTTGGCTCTGCAAATCTATACAATGTCAGTTGCAAGATGGAAGTCTAAATCTCTTCAAGCTAAAAAGTTTGTTGCATTCTTAAACCTAGCTTATTTTTTTCAGAATGTTAGAAAGAATAGCAGGAAGAAATTTAATTAGAAAAATACAGTTAATTAAATTAAGCAGTAGACTAAAGAAGGGCAAAATGATAAAAGATGGACTATAAAAGAAAACACTGTTTCCTCATTTATTCATGTATTCACCAAATATTGGTTCAGTATTACTGTGCATTAGGCATTGTGTGAGGTGATAAATATAACAAACAGATGTGATCCCTGCCTTCAAGGAGCTAATAGTGTTGTGATAGAGACAGAAAATAGAGAGATAAACATGTAAATAAATAAAAAATGACAGGAGAAAATATTTTAAAATCTGTATTAACTATATTTTCGTATTTTTTCTATTCTTGATGGGCTAACATCTGGGGTCTTGCTAACTCAGGAACAACTGCCCTTCCCAGGGCTAGCTAATTGCGAGAGATAGTAAATGGCTTACCTGGGAGCATGCCTTTAATATGTAAACTAACCGATCCAGGGCCCTTTCCCCCAACTACCTCCTTTTATGGGGTTCTCACACTCTGGGACACTAGTACCCTGTCCTAATCACTCCGGGGCCAGGCACCTGACATTTAGGAACCACTCTTACATCCCAGAGCCCACCAGAATTAGTCAAATTATCCAACCCGGTATCTATTTAGCTGTATTACCTTGCCTTGCCAATTCCTTCTCAGGAAACCTCAATAAAGGCACCAGCCAGCAGTTCCTTTCTCTTTCTCTGCCTGCTCATCACCCTCCATGCTTCCCCACGTAACCCTGCATATGCTCTGTGCCTCCTGTTTCTGGGGGACTGTGATATAATGAAAACTTCCTCATGACGTTTCTGCGTGTCATTTCCACATCTGCATGTCTTCCCATACCTGATTAAAACACATTTTGGGTATCATTCAAACAAAATCACAAGTGAATATTTAAAATCAATACTATCTACTTTATCTAAGAAGATAATTTCCTAGAAAAACAATTTTAAAAATATATTTGACAAGAAATAGAAAACTAGAAGACCCATGACCAAATAAACCAAGAAAATAAACCACTAGTCAAAAATCTTCCACAAAACCTGGTGCCCTGCCTTCTATTGCCATTCCCACATGCTTTTCCAGTTACTTCTATCAAACTTGCAAGAAAAGTAACCTATACAGAATGTGAAGACAAAAAAGAGCCTCAACTTATTTTATGAGGCTTATATAACAATTCATACAAGAACTGTGTGAGAAAGAAAAATATCATTAAAGAATGTAGAAGTAAAAATCCTGTTAAATAATAGCAAATGTAATTGCAGATATATATAGTTATTAGCAAGTTTTCTAGATATGCAGCAGCTCTAAGAAAATCAGAAACTGTAAATTTTAAAATATGCAATAAACAATAGCAAGAGTTATGTAAGTTACTTATGATATATCTTTAAATATGTCAAATAATTTTATAAAGAAAATCTTAACATTGAATCAAACATCAACAGAAGACATAAAAAGAGATCCAAATCAGTCAAAATAATGCATTCTTAAACAATATAAAGGTGAAAATTCTCCTCAGATTATTCTATAAATACCTTATAATTCCATAGAATTTGACTAACTGATCCTAAAAGTTATATGTAAAAGGAAAGGGTAAGAACGATCAAGACTGTTTTCAATAATGATTTCAAGCAGAGATTCTCCTTACTAAATAGAAACATTTAGTAAAAGATTATGAAGGGGAAGTAAAAATATAACTTTTAGTATAAGGATAAGTATAGAATTTTGTTCTTCTGCCTTGGGCATCACTCATTAACTATAAATTTAACTCCACTAATTTTTTAAAAATCCATCTTCTAAAAGTAACTATGATTAAAGTGAGATGAAATGTGCCAGATATTTGAGACCTATATAACTGACAAAGATTTAGTACTTAAGCTATATTAAAAACATTCTAGAAAATACTATGAAATAATAAATAGATTGGAAAATTTATAGGTAAAACATTTGAAAAGGCAATTCACAAAAAAAACCCTGAATGGATAGCCAACCTTATTAGTAATCACAAAAAAGCAGATTAAGACAAGCATGAAATTCCATTTCACACCTACCATAGTGGCAAAAAAATAACTGTCTAATAAACCTATGTGGTGGAGAGGATGTAGAAAACGCGAGCTGTCATATATTACTTACAAGATGCTAAATTGCTATGATCACCTCATGGAATAACTGGTAAAACCTCCTAAAGTTGAAGAAGTGATCCAAAACTTGGTCAATTATAGATTTAGCTTTCAGTCTAGAGAAATTCTTGCACATATGCAAGAGGAGTCATCTACCCATCTGCAAAGGTCTTCACTCCTAAGCTGTGATAGTGAGGGAGGAGAAGCAACCTAGCATCAGTAGGTGAATGGATAAAGAAGTGTTCTTTCCCACAAAGAAATATTATACAGTAGTTAAAATTAATCTATAATCTACATATATAAATGTTGCTAGTTTTAAAAAACATAATGGAAAGTGAAAAAAGAAAGGTACATATGTGTGCCATATGTCCAAAATAATACTATATTTTTATGGATAAATATTGGAGTCATCATAGAGTTTTCACATAGGGAGGGAGAAAAGACCAAGAGATGTTGACTTTACCAGTAAGAAGAGACTAGGTTATTCTGCACAGTAAAACAACTCCCAACTTTTAGTGTCTTTTAACAAAAGCTTCTTTTCATACATGTGACTCCCATTTGTGGATCAGGAGTGAGGAGGGAATGGTTCTGCTCATGCCACTCACTCAGGGCCTCAAGCTAAATCGAGCACCTACCATCTCAAATGTCACTGTCCACAGTGCCAGAGAGAAAGAGAGATTACACGAGCAGTTAAATTCTCAGGGCCAGAAGTAGCAGACAGGAGTTAAACTGACAACTTATTGGCCAAAACAATGCACATGACTCCATCAAACAAGAAGGAAGCCAGCAAGTGCAATCCTACTGCAGGTTAAGAGAGGTTGGATATTTGGTGTACAGCACCAGTAACTACTGGGTAGGGAACAGAATTTACCTTTATTTGTACATTTTTATTTTTAAAAAGAGAGAGGAGGAGGAGAGAGAGAGAGAACTGTGGCAAATATGGCAAAATGTGAATCCTTCTTTTACCTTGTGAATTTGATATATAGATGTGTAATGCATTATTTCCTGGACATGTCTGTGTATTTTAAATGTTTAACACTAAATTTAAATATAAATATTTACTGTATGTGATAAATACCACAAAAGGAGGCTTTAGAGTACTTTGAAATAGATTAAGAGTGGAACCTAATTTAAATGGTGAAGAGAGTCATGAAAATCCTGACAAAGAAAGTGCAATTTAAAATAAAAAGTGGAAGACGAATGGGTTGGCCAGGCAAAGAACTAGGGTTAGAATATTCTAGGTAATAAGGACATTAGCTATAGAAACTCTGATGTAGGAAAGCACTGTGCTTATTTAGGAGTTGAAAGTCGGCAAATTTATTCATTAATACAATAGATATTTATCAGGTGTATACTATATGCTGAATATTATTCTCTCTGAAGACAAATCTATGTGATGTAGTGCATAATAGGGAAGTTGTCTTCATATTGGAGAGGTACACTTGATACAGATAGAAGTTTGCATTTTATTTGAAAGGCAATGAAAATCTATGGAATGGATGTAAACAGGGGTTTTTATGACCTCATTTACACTTGCCAAATATCTATTTTGTTTCTGTATTGAGAATGGTTTTAAACAGACCAAGAAAACAAGCAGGAAGACCTAGTTGAGGAGTGTAATTCTGGAACTAGAGATGGTGACTAGGATAAGAGCAGATACCACTGAAGTGTATCAACAGGATTAGAGGTGAAAAATACCAACTTGAAATTCCCTATTTGTTGAGTCATTGTCATCATAGTTTCCATTAATTCTTTAAACATATATTAAATGTAAAAAATAAAGGAGAGAAAAATGTTGAGAATGGCCTACAGATTTCTGATGGGAGAATACGTAGACAATAGCTAAAATAGATAAGATGGATAGATACATGCCATTAACAAAGATGGTAAAAGCTGCAGAGAAACAAACTGATTTTTTTGTTTGTTTGGTGGTTTGGTTTTGACATAATAAGTTTAAGAATACTCTTAGATATTGAAATTAATCAAAGAGGGAATTACATGATCCAGAGTCCAAAAATCAAACTTTGAGTCATAATTTAGTAGTTGATTTATACATAATTTTTGAAACCATGAGGATGGATGAGATTGCATAGATTTTTCTCTTTAAAGTTGGTTCTTGATATGTGATTTCCATAAATAGAGCGCACACGCTTTAAGGCTACAGTTTGCTCAATTTTGAAAACTATATACACTGCTGCAAACAACAGTCAAATTAAGATATGAAATATTTCCATCATCCAGAATTTTTCTCTCATGCTCCTTCCCAGTCAAACTCCCATGCCTCATCCTAGACAACCATGGATCTGATTTCTGTTAGTATAGTTTTGCTGTTTTGTGGCCCATATAAATTAATTCATCCAGTATATGCTTTTTTTGTATGATTTTTTTCATTCACATAGTATTTTTCTCCATGTTGTTGCATGCTAGGAATTCGTTCTTGTTAATTGCTGAGTAATACTCCATTTATGAACATGCTACAATTTTTTAAATCTTATTACCTGTCAATAGATGTTTTGGGTGTGTCCAATTTTGGCTATCATAAATAAAATTGCTATGTACAATTTTGTACAAATTATAGTGTGAATATTTATGGTGAGTAAGTTCATTTTAATTTTTTTTCTTCTATGTCTAGTGTGTGTGTGTGATCCCACTTAAAACACTTTGGTTACCCAAAGTGTTCAAGACATTGTCCTATAATTCTTCTAAGAAATAGTTGTAGCTTTTACTTTTAGGTCTATGACACATTTCAAATTAATCTGTTGTGTATGGTGTGAAGTAGGAATCGAGGTTCATTTTTCTTTTCCTTCCATAGGTTCATCTACTTTTTCCAGCAGCATTTGTTGAAAATTCGCTATTGAATTACCATAGTGTTTTTGATAAAAGTTAATTGATCCTATATGCATGGATCTATTTTTAGGCTTTGCATGGATCTATTTTTAGGCTTTATCTTGTTCCATTTATCTATGTGTCTAATACAATGTTATGTTCATTTCTCTACCTTTATAGAAAGTCCTGAGATCAGCAAATATATGTAGTAACATGCATTGCTCAAAATTGTACTTTTTAACTCCAAAATTTCAATTGCTATGTGTTTTTAATTCTCTACTAAAATTCTTCATTTCTAGAGGCATTGACATTATACTTTAACTTTTTAAATATTATTTTCTTTAGCTTTTTAGATATATATATATATATATATATACAAAGTAGCTGTTTTACAGTCTTTGCTAAATCTTACATGTGGGCCCACTAAAAACTGTTTTGTTGACTTTCACTGAGTATATGCTACACTTTCCTGTTTTTTTGCATATCTCGTGATTTTTTTGTGGAAAACTGGACACAGATAAAATACAGTTGTGAATTGCTTAATGATGGGATATGACATTTTGAGAAATGCACCATTAGGTGATTTTGTCATTGTGGGGACATCATAGAGTGTACTTACACAAACCTAGATTGTAGCGCCTCCTATACGCCTATGCCATATGGGACTAATCTCATGGAACCACTGTCTTATATGCTGTCCATCAATGACTGAAACATGGTTATTTGGTGCATGACTGTACTTAGGTAATATATTTTAGCAACTTTATACTCTAACTTCTCCCCATGAGTCTTGCTATTGCTGCTTTCATTTATTATTTAGTGATTTTTCCTATAATAAATCAGTAAAATCTGTCTCCACTGTGGTATGTGGCTATTCATGTCTCTGCTCAGTTTTATATGTTTATTCTTTTTATTTTTTTTGAACCTGGTATTTTAGGGGTCACTCTTTAGTTTGCATCGCTCAGTGGTCAGGCAAAGATTTGTCAGAAGCTGTCAAGCTAACTGGGGAATGCTTTCAAAACATCTGGCAGTTTTCAGATCTGCCTGGCTTTTCTCTGCGTCCTTTTGCATCTCCTCTGCAGATCCGAGCAGTCTCCTGGTCATCCAGGGATTTGCGTTTATCTTGGAGCCCCTCCAGTCTCCTGCATATGCATGCAGAGGTAGCCAGGGATGTGCAGAGACCTTATATAAGACTGTCTCATTTTCAGAATTTCCCTGTTAAAATTCTCGCTAGTTCACTAATCCCTTGCTTGCTCTAACCAGACTGCAACCTCAGGCCATCAGAGTTGCTGATCTTCTCCATTCACTTGCCACTGAGATTACAACTTTTACTGAGAACCTGAGCATGGGTTTTCCTGCCCTCCACTGAAATGTGAGTGAGTCACCTCGGGCACTGAAGCTGAGGGCTTTTGTGTCTTTCTCCATCCTGGTAGAACTGCAGCCCTTCTGGGCTGGCTGGATGGGAGTAGCCCCAGGCAAGTATGTCACAGATTTCCATTGTTCTTACTCAAAGTTCAATAACTTTTTCAAGAATGCATTTGTTTGTCTTGGTCAATTTCTAGAGTCTTTAAATCTTTGTTTCTGACAGTTTTGTCCAGTTTTTATAGTTGGTTTTGGAAAAGAGGTTTGCTAACCTCCTCACATCACCATATCGGGCATTCTACCTCTCTCATATTTTTGAATCAGATTAAATAGCTGAAGAGGTATCTAAAAATAAGTGGTCTAATAATTGGAAAATAAAATTGACATTTTTATAGATTATATTTTTTGACCTGAATTAAAAGAGTACTCTGAAGTACTTTTATCTTATTTTATATTAAAGAAAATTCCATAAGTAATGCAAGGAGCTGACTAGGAAGTGTCCAGGAGTAGATACATAAATCCATTCCTCTTTTTTCAAAGTTCATCTCTATCCAACAAAACATCCAGTGTTAAAGTGTGGATGTAGAATCCTTAGCCTACTAGTTTTACATTAAGCATCAAGCTATTTTGCTTAAATTTGGACTATCCCATTATAACAAAACATTCAATCATTTATTTAGTGGCCAATACAGTTGTGCTGTATTTTCCAGTAAAAGCAGAAGAAAATCTTGAGGTATAGCCCTTGAACTTCATGCTTAGTTTTGAGATGTTGTCAAGAATAATTTCTATTTACTCTATTGACAAGAAATTCCATTTAATAGCCAGGTGAATGTGAATTTTCCCAGGTCAGAGTACAGGTTATCTGATCCTGTTTACATTGGTCCAAGTACAACTTAAGCACAACAATTTCTGTTGTGTGTGGTCTGAAATTCAAGAACACTTTTAATATTTGATGGTAGATTCTCAGCATTTTCCCATATACATGTTAACAACATTGCTTTGTTCATGGTAGATTATTCTGAGTGATGCTTTGTATCTTAAAGAATACAATAGAGATGTAAAGATAGTGAATTTCAGAAATCAAAATTAAAATTCTATTTCAATAAAATTAGTTTACATGTCACTGAATGTAAGCAAGTTATAAGCAAATGTCTGCAGACCAAGGATAAGTATAAAATTTTGACCAAACAGTCAGAGGTTTATAAAAAGAGTACAAACTTTTGCTTTGCAGTATATTTATGTAAAGTTGTTTTTAGAGTTTCCTTGATTAAGGAGAAAAAAGCTAGTTCAGTTCAGTTAATCTAAGCTTTTCATGATTCATCAGCAACTGATCAAATTTATGCAAAAGAGAAAAGCCACATTTGGATGGCACTGAATTAGGAGTATTAACAGATTATTTAAAATGTAAAGTAAATACATATAATAAGATACAAAAAGGCATATTCTCCACCAACCAATAATTATGTATGAAAATATTATGCTGATATGACTTTTGCAAAATGTCTTAGCATTTTAGGAGTACATTAAAATTTGCTGACACTGTCAAGCTAAAAGTTTGCTGATTTTTGTATTAATTATTCACCCAAAGTCTTTTCATTTTCTATCTGTCATACACATACATTCAAACATAAAGCATAATTGATGAAAAAAGTACAGAGAAGCACTTTATACTAAACACAGCTCAGCTGTAACAAGTTTCCACATCTCAGAAAATCAATAAAATTATTATTTATCTCCTTATAACAAATCTTGTAATTAGAGGAAATGTAGTTTCACTTTTTTATGTATTCAGAATTAAATAATGGATTAAATCAAATAACTGTGATCCAGGAATTTTATCTCCTTAGAGGTGGCAGTTCCTTCCTTATTTTTTAAATGAGATAATGCATGAGAATGTCCTTCTGGGGTGCTTTAAGCAGGAATACCTTAACAAAAAAACCCTGTTCTTATTAGAAACCCATTGATCATTTACAGAAGTAGACATTATACAACAGTAGATGCATTGCTCAAGTTGATAACATAATAATAGCAAACACTAAAAGAGTATTTTCTGTTGGTTATGAACTCTACTAAGTGCCTACCTCTATTAACGCATTTAAGCCTTTCATTAACACTGTAATACTGTAATTAATACAGCAGTTACTATTTTTATCCATATTTTAAACATGACCAAATAGAGACACAGAAGGGTCACACAACTAGCAACTGACAGAAACAAGATTCAAACCCAGACGATTTAACTGCAACATCTATGCTTCACTATGGTGTACGGTATTTATACACATTTTACTAGCCCCTCAAATAATAAGATAAATTATGTTATCAAGAAATAAATTTCTTTTAATAGTGCACAATTTCTTCCTATTTCTTTTGGGATTGATATCAGAAGAGCCCATTTCACAGTTGAAGCTCCTGGAGAAATATGTGGAAAGGGGGGATGGGGGAAAATTTAATTAACTTTTGATTCCATGGAATTAAATGATAAATGCTTACATCAAATTCTCTATGCAGGGAGGTGGAGGAGCAAGACAAAGATGAAAGTAATTAAAGCTATTTCACTGGCAGGTAAATTGGCTCCTCTCTCCCTATCTTACATCAAATAATTAAGTCTTGCATATATAAAAAATATAAGACTAAAATTCATGAAGAAAGACCAGGAAGGAGGAAAAATTTCTCCTAAAAGTTGCAATGGGATATCTATGATTTTTTATTCCAATATACATTAGTGTCTTTCTCAATACAGAAATGTGTCTTGATGTTTGACACATAAGGCAATTCCCTGGGTTCAAAATCAATCACCTTTTTTTTCCCTAAACACCTGATAAAGATAAAAAATGTTTAATTATAATTGCAAGAAATCCTCCATGGATTTTTGCAATGAATTAATCACGATCTGCTTTGAAGCAGAACATAGGAATGAATGAACATCATAAATAGCAAGAAATATTTTAAATCTTTATATTTTTGAATATTTAGAAAAAATTTAAAATTATAAATCTTCCATTTTAATACATGCATTTCAGAATATCAATACTTAATTATACACTCTTTTCTAGAAAGCTCTAAAATTGATGTGTATAAAAATCTTTTAAGAAAAATCTTTTAAGAAAAAATGGATCTAATGTCAAAGGGAATGAAATTTCAATGCATGAGAACGTTCATCTTTCCAATAGAATTGGCCCTAACGACATCTACTTAACACAAAAATACTTTGACTAATGAAAAATATTTGCAATGCCAGCTAATATTTCATTAAATAGAATAAAAATATTAACATCAGAGTAAAAATTACAGACTTAAAAATGAAGCTAGATTGGAGATGTTATTTAATATACTGACCTCTCATTTATGCATAGTTTAAACTTTTGATAATGTTTCCAAGGAATGAGAACTGTTAATCTTAATCTCATCACAGTTTCTGTTTGCTATATGTTTGTTTTCTCTGCATGTTGAAGCCAACTTTGGCTTTGTATTCCTTCCTTCCTTCCTATCTGTATCTATCTATCCATCTATTTACCTATCTGTGGCTTAATTTTATCTGTCAACTTGACTGGGCCACAAGGTGCTCAGATATTTGGTAAAACATTATTCTGGGCTATTCTATGAGGATGTTTTTGGATGAGTTTAACATTTAAATAAGTAAATGGACTCATAAGTAAATTACTGAATAAAGCAGATTACCCTCCCTAATGTGGGTGGGCCACATCCAATCAATCAAAGACTTGAATAGAACTAAAGGCTGCTCCTCCACTGAATAAAAGGGAATTCTTTCTGCCCCACCACTGAGCCATAGGTTTTTTCCTGCATTCAAACTCAAACTGAAACATTGGCTCTTCCAGTTCTCCACTTGTGTATTGTAGATCTTGGGGCTTGTCAGCCTTCATAATTGCATGAGCCAATTTCTTATAATAAACATATATTTATATAAATAAATATAAATATATTTATTTGGATATATGTATATATATGTGTGTGTGTGTGTATATATATATATATATATATATATATATATGTATGTCTTATTGGTTCTAATTCTCTGGAGAACTCTGACTAATCTGCTTCCCCTTCAATTATTTGTATATAAATATATATGGGTGGATATGTGTGTTTGTGTGTGTGTGTGTATGCATGTGTATTGTTTAAGTAGGAATCACTGTATATGCACACCACTGTTTAGAGAGACTAACCTTTCTTGGCCTTTTATAGTACAACTGAAAAGACTTTGAGGACATTCAAGAAAACTGTCTTTCCCTAAGTAATAATAAACTTCCATTGTGTTCATGATATGTTGGCTAATTTTTATTGAAATCATTTTTTATTTATTTCCTGGAGATTTAGACAGAAACCATCTTGATTAAGAACATTAGCTCCAAAGTCTGACAAACCTAGCTTTCAATTCAAGTCTTCAAATCTAGGTCGTAACACTTATTTCCTGTATGTCCTTGGTTAAATTACTCACCCCACTCACTCAGTTTTCTCATCTGTGGAATATTGGCAAAAAACCATCAACTTCTAAGGTGTTGGATACAGTGCCTTGCACATTATAAGACTCAAGAAATAGTATTTTCATTTATCAATTATCTCTTATTATGCATATGTAGTTATTTTGTGTAATTCTACAAAATCATGATAAAGAGTTCTGTTAGACATTTCATCCAGTGAGTTGTCAGATAACCTGTTATATCATTTTTCACTCCTGATTGTCTATTACAATTGCATCAGAATTTCATTTTGAGTCTTATTGTTTTAAGCCACCACAACTTTTTAAAAAATGATTAACGTATGCATAAGTGGCAATATATGACAAGCATACCAATGTGTTTGGAATGGACATGCTGCGTTCTTCATTTGTGTTTGAAATCTACATGTGACTTGAGAAATAGACACTTAAATTCCTCCTTAGACAAGTCATCTTTCTTGGATGTCTCTAAACTCATCTTTCCAGTTGCACTAACAAAAGCCTTTTAGAGGTTAGTGTCTCTAAATAGTGCTGTATCTGTAATTAAAGATACATTGCCTAAAGTTTGGGTCATTACTGTTGGCTTCAGTCCCAGAGACGTAGATAACTCTTTGAAAAGACCAACTGGCGTTCGCTGATCCAGCTTGTGAGGCTCTCAAATGTCTTATACTCCCCAAGTGTCCCATCTGATCATACAATAATCAGTGAACAGAGATTGAACTAACTTTAAATTAACATTGTATCATAATGTGTTTGATCTTATTTTCTTGGCTTTAGTTTGTCGTGATCTTTCCTTTCCAGAGAATAGCAGAGCCAACTTAATACAGTCTATTTTTACAATATACACTAAGAAATTATTCTCTATTAAAAATGAATACATAATTAAACTAAGGCAAGCTGAGCATTTTTAGAAAATTATTGTTGCTTACTATACATTTCTTTGTCTTTTCACAGGAAAAAGTCATGATATAAATAAAAGGCCCTCTTCCAGGCATATTTCATAGTCTCCTAGACACAGCATTGTGTTGTTGAAGGTCCTGATGGGCAATAAAGGCAAAGGATTTCATACGTCGAATTTACCTTCTTATCTGTTGGAGACTTGGGGGGCGGGGTATCCTTTACTAAACTCAAATGTCAGAGCTCTATTCTGCATCCCAGCATGACGGCTCAGCAGTGTGCAGTTGCACACTTAAGCAGAAATGTCTGCCTGGCCAGATTAATGGTATCTATTTATTTTAAATAAATCTTTCTTGAGGCAATGTCTCAAGGTGTTTGCTTAGTTAATATACAAGGATTCCTAGAGGGCCCTAGGATAAGCATGAAAGAAGTAAAAGGATTTTTTAAAGATAATTATCTCCAGCCAATAATAATTCGTCAATGGTAGATTGATTGGACAAATAAAGAATCATGACTTCAACTTTTTGTGAAACCTGAAAAAGTTACGGTTAGATTACTTTCTACTCATTTTTCAGCTCATAAGCTTTTTCGATGCTTAACAATGTTCGGATATGATGTTTTGATAAGTGATGAAGTATTTCCTTCTAGCTAATAATATAGAAGATAATAAGAAAGAGCTCTGTGGATCCTTATTTAACTCTTCCATGCCTCTTTGAATTCATGTTTAAGAATACTATACCAAATTCACCTTGTAATTTCCTGATCAACTCAGAAATGTGATTTTACCTCCTTTCACAAAGGTTACCAGCTGGTTCTGAAATGATAAATATAATTATCTCTTTGGTTCTTTCCTATTTTCCTTCTCTGCAGGTTTGACACAGTTGAACATCTTTACCCAGAAACTTTCTGCCTATTGAGTTTTTCAGCTATACTGGGCATCCTTCATCTCAGGATTTTGTTCTTTTTTGTTTTTCTTTGAAGGAGGAGGAGGGATTAGAGAGGGAAAAGTAACTAAAACTGATTGATCACTTTTATATGCCAAATGGTTTACATTTATAATCTTATTTGATGATCACGTCAACTCTATGCTTTCGGAGATGTATTTGTCTGCAAAGACCATAACAAAGTATCACAGACTGGGTGACTTAGAAATTTATTTCCTCGCGGTTCTGAAGACTAGAAGTCTAAGATCAAGATGTTGGCAGGGTTAGTTTCTTCGAAGGCCCTCTCTCCTTGCCTTGTAGATGGCTGTCTTCTTCTTGTGTCCTTACATGATTTCCTTAGGTGTCTGTCTGTGTCCTAACCTCTTCTTATAAGGACACCACTCATATTGGACTATGGCTCAACTCATATAACCTAATTTTACCTTAATTCCCTTTTTAAAAGCCCTAATTTTACATTAATTGCTTCTTTAAAAGTCCTATCTCCAAATACAATCACATTCTGAGGTACTGGGGTCAGGATTTTAAGGCATGAATTTTGGAGGAGACACAATTAGACCAAGACAAGAGGATTATGTAGGAGGCAACTGAGGCTCACTGCGTTTAAGAGTGAGTCATACTCCTATGAAATGAAGTGGTCATTTCAGAAGTTTTCTGACCATGAAGGCAATAACATTGCCTACCACATTCTGCCACCCACCTGCCTCATTGGTCATTAATTTGTGAATGACTTTGAGAGAGTTCCTAATCTTTTTTTTTTTTGCTCCTATTCATTGTGCAAAATGAGGAGGCCAAGTTGTACAGTATTTGAGGAATCTGGCAACTTTAACGTTCTTTAATGAAATAGCAGGGGTTTTTTTCCCATAAGTCCTGATTCCCCAATTACATTGTAGAATTCTTTGGAGTGAAACTAAATGTCATTTTTTCATTCTACCAATAACTATACCAATACGAGTTTATGATTATCCAACTCAGGCTTTTTAGTTCTCTATTACAATGGAGAAATAAAAAGTTTTCATGGCAAAATATACTCTGTATGCTGATTTTGTAAAAACAGCTAATGATTTCAGTCTAAATTAGCAACGGAGCAGTGCTACAAAGGTAGAAAATTAAAAATACTATTGTGAACTGAAGAATTGTCCTGTGCTTACAATCATTCAAATGCTTTCAATTCTTCATTGGATATGACATCCGACTCTTTTCTCTGCGTTTTCAATGATTCCACACATTAATAACCACATGACACACAGCAAGCATGGCATAGAGGGCCTATGACTGATTTATTAAACTGATTCAGCTTTCAGGTTATGGAATATAATTATCCCAGTTAGCACAGGCCCAGTTTAAATTTCACTGTCATGTCATCTATGAATTCTAGAAGTTGGGAAAATTTGAGCATATGATTTTAACACATATGCTTATGTAAGAATTGGCTTCCTGAATTTTGTTTACTTTAAAATAATAAATAATTTACTTTTTTGAAGATATTTCATTAAAGGTTTTCTTTGGATTAAGTGATGAGTAGATAGTCAAATATATTCCACCTTCATAATTCACAAATAGAATTTATATTGATACTAGATATAACATCAAATCTGTCACCTCTTATATCATCTATTTTCTTTTCTAGCAGCAAAACTTAAATTTTCATTACCTCTCTGTGGAAAACACAACTGTATTCTGGAACAAAAATGTGTTACAGTTTTAGGCTTTGACTTTTTTTTTTTTAATGCATGCTATGCTCTGAATGTGCCCCTCCAAAATTCATATGTTGAAATCCTAACCCCAAAAGATGATGAGATTAGGAGATTGGGCCTTTGGGAGGTGCTTCAACCATGAGTGCGAGCTCTCATGAATGGAATTAGTGCTCTTATAGAAGAGGCTCCAGAGAGATCCCTCACCCCTTCCGCCATGTGAAGACAGGAGGAGAAGGCGCTGGCTATGAACCAGGAAAGGGCTCCTCATCAGAAGGTTACTATGTTAGCACTTTGATCTTGAACTTTCAGCCTTTGGAACTGTGAGCAATAAATTTCTGTTATTTATAAGATACCTAGTCTGTGACATTTTGTTATAGCAGCCTGAACAAACTAACCACAACCCTTTACCATCAATACAATCTTCAGATCCCCTACATGGGTCTCAACATTTGTTTTGCCTAGAGTATTATGCCTGTAATACTGCTCAACAGAAACAATCTTTTTGTCAATGTTATATAAACTAGATAGTTTATTTATCTGCCTGAGTATAAGGCTTTTTAAGACTGAGTGCACAACCATTTTATGAATCTGTAAAGGAATATATTGCTGTTAACTTTGACCTATAGTGTAGAGATCTTTTATATAGCAAAACACAATTCCTTTTTAAGGAACCCCTCAATGACATATGTCTGGAAACCATCATGCTCCATTATAAAGAAATTAAGTTTAAAGTTAGCTATACTATGTGATTATGAGGACACATCAATGAAATTGTGACTCTACTAAAATTCATTTTCTCACATTTATAAAGATACCACTTTTTCTCATAATGCAATAGTTTATCTGTAATGTTTGGATTACTTTTCATTGTTTAAAGTATATTCTATGCAAAATATATGATTGCTTCATAGATATTCCATATTTTAAGAAATAATAATATAATATATTGAAACATATTTGAGAACAGATGCTTTATGTCAATTTTAAAACATATTCATGTTTCAAAAAATTGACTTCTGATTTTCAGATGTACTGTCATACCAAAATGAACACTAACCATTGCCAATATTTTTACTTACCTAAAATATAATTTGTTTTTCTTTTAGCCCAATCGTTAAGATTTGAAAATAAGAGAATCATGCTTCTTTTTCGAGATGACATAATAATTGTATATGAAACTTCTTAGCATGACAATCAAGAAAATAAAAATTATATGAAATTCAAAATTAATTCCCTTTTCTCTTGTTATTTATTCTGCCTGACCTATAATTTGCTTCTTTGGATACATGATGTGACACAATCTCTAACCATCTCAGATATAACAAATCTCTCATAATAAGAGTGTTTTAATAACATCAATATGACAGTGTGCTTGATACTAAGCACTTTCTTTGTTAACTACTTATAGAAGGGATTTTTCTAGGAGAGTCTGCTGTTTGTTTATTGCTTTATTTTTTGTTGTTATTGCTATTGTTATTGTTTGTTTTTTGCTTTGAAGAATGTCTTAAAATTCTTCCTTATATTCAACCAAAAACCCTCTCATTATTTCTATATTTACTTTTCTTTCTTCACTTTGAATAAAGAATAAAGAGCAAGTATAATTCTCTTTCAAGTATCTCCAAATATCTAGTATTAAATTGTGAGATATTTACTCTAGAAAATAATTATTTCCAGTTTTTTTTAACAATTTATCCTCTCACCCCTCACCCCCAAATATATTAGAATACCTTCCATTCAATCTCAGTCTAGGATGTTTTTATATCCCTTAAGAAGGGATGCTTAGTAATGACAGGAATGCCTGGGAAATGTATAAGAACAAGGGACAACTTTTCTCTTTTAAAGATAACATACTACTAAGAATTGAATTTTTTTTAAGTAGCACAAATTATTCTGTTTTTTATTTTGTTTATTTTTAATTAAAACTGCATTATATGTTTGATTTGTTAGTTGCTTTCTTGTGCAGTTTGTCGAGAACTTGAAGAGTTGATTTGGGAGGAACTGAACGTAGAACTTTATTTGCATCCCTCTTGAATTTTATGTCTTGTAACCCAGCTTATCTTTGCGGCTTGTAAAAATCTTTTCAGATCCTATAATTGTCGTTCATTATCTCTTTGAGTTTCATGGCACTGTGGCAATCATTAGGAATATTAATAAACATTCCAGTTCACCTTTTCTTCCAGGCTTATGATGGAATTACACTTCCTGCAGTCTGGAAGGTAAGTGCATTTTCATGATTTGCTCTGTCCAGTAAAATTTAGCCAATGTGTCCTGTGTCATTTCTGGAAAAAAACAACAAGAACCATATTCTTTCCTCCATTGTGACTGGCAAATTAAATATGTCGGCTATTCCATTAGGCCCGTTCTGGAGTGGGGATAACACAAAACCGAGACTCCTTATGAACCTGAGAGTAACGATATGAAATAACAATATATAATCCCTTCTTGCTCTAAGGCACAGAGATTGTGTGTGTGAGGCGTGGAGGGTGCACATATGTGCTGAGAGTCTATTGTTGTGTATAAGTCAGGATAGTCAGGTTTCATAACAAAATGTCAGTAGCTTAATATGACAAAATTTAACTTCTTGCTCATACAACATGTCTAATGTGGGTTTTCAGAGCAACTTTGTCATTATAATCACTCAGAGACCCAGGCTGATGGTGGTCCATCTTGACACATGCTGTCATCATCTTCTGTCAGGGAAGTGATTGTGCGGGAAGCCTCACCTATTCTTAGAACAGTATGTCGCCCAGAAGTGACACAATACTTTTCATATTTCATTAGCCAAAAGAAATCATAGAGCTACATCTAAATTCAAATTGGTGGGATGTCTGAATTATCTGTTAGCAATTCGGTATAATCATCATATCCTTTTAAAATCTTCTCTACATAACAGTGGAGAAGCTTGGAACTATGTTTCCTAGAATCTTCTTTTAGAAAGCAGGAGAGAAGCAGATGTCATTATTCCCTGGAAGTGGTTACAAGCACACAAGTGAGCAGATGTGAGATTCACAGCTGCTTCTTGGTGAGAATTGAGAACAACCACTCCACTGCTGCCAACTGAGATAAGTAGAGGGAGATTTTCTGGAAATTCTTTTAAAAAGGCACTAATTTTCAGCTAGCTTTTGATAAACACCTTCTTCAAGATGTCATGCCAAGATGTTCAGCTCTGCTGCCCTAACCTTATTGTGGCAGCTTCTCTGCTTTTCACAAGGACTTCCCTGTGCTTTGCTTCCCAATCTCCTCCACGTTCCTAATAAACCTCAGTTTCTATTCTATATTCAGAATACTTAAAGTGACTCCGTTTTCCTGACAAAATGCATACTGATACAGCAGAAATCTTACCATGTTCTCAGAAAGAGGATAACCAAAATATTTGCGATTAGTTCTAATGACTACCATATATGCTATGTTCCCATAGATAAACTATACTCTTTTGTTTGAGAACTAACACCCAAATGATTTTTGAGAAACATATCAAGACCATTAAATGGGGAAAGGACAGTTTTGTCAACAAATCGTTCTGGGAATACTAGATATCCACATGTACAAGAATTATTAACTCAAAATGGATCAAAGACTTCAATGTAAGACCTAAAGCTATAAAACTTCTATAGGAAAACTTGGGACAAAATCTTCATAACATTGGACTTGGCAATGATTTCTTGAATATGACACTAAAGGCACGGGAAATGAAATAAAAAATTGGGCAAATTGGATTTGATGAAAATTTTTAAAAATTGTGCATCAAAAGACAACATCAACAGAGTAAAAATGCACCACACAGAATGGGAGAAAATATTTGCAGATTTTATATCTGATAAGGGATTAATATCCAGAATATGTAGAGAACTCCTAAAACTCATCAACAACAAAAACAAACAATCTGATTCAAAAATGGCCAAAGGGCTTAAATAGACATTTCTCCAAAGACACACAAATGACCGATAAGCACATGAAAGGGTGCTCAACATCACTAATAATTAGGTAAATACAATTCAAAACTACAATGACGTACCACCTCACACCTATTAGGATGGCTACTCTCAAAAAAATAAACGGAAAATAATTAGTGTTAATGAGGATGTGGAGAAATTGGAACCTTTGTTCACTGTTGGGGGAAATGTAAAATAGTTCAGCTTCTGTGGAAAACAGTATGGAGGTTCTTCAAAAAATTAAAAATGGAATTACCATATGGTCCAGCAATTCCACTTCACTTGGGTATATACCCCAAATAATTGAAAGTAGAGTCTCAAAGATATGTTTGCATACCCATGTTTACAGCAACATTATTCACAATAGCTAACACATGGAAGTAACTCAAGTATCCATCAACAGATGAATGATCAAGCAAAATGTGGTATATACACACAACGAGATATTATTTAGACTAAAAAGGAAGGAAACTCTGACATGGCTGCAACATGGATGAACCTTGAGGACATTATGCTAAGTGAAATAAGACAGTCAAAAAACGAAAAATGCTATATGATTCCACTTATAGGAAGTACTTAGTCAAAATCTTAGACACAGAAAGTAGAATGGTGGTTGCCAAGGGTTGGGGTAAGAGAGAAGTACTGTTGAGTGGGTATGCAGTTTCTGTTTTACAAGGTAAAAAGAGTTCTGGAGATAGATGATGGTAGTGGTAGCACAACATTTTGAATGTAATTAATACCATCGAACTGTACACTTGAAAATGGTCAAGATAGCAAATTCTATTTATGTGTATTTTACCACAATAAAAAAAAAACTGGGAAAATAAACAGCAAGCCCCAAGAAGTCAAACTACAAGCTCACAAACCTGGTTCTTTGAGTGATACACAATAGTAACAACTTGAACCAGGGATGAGTAATGCAGATATCTTTATATGAGCTCCAGATATGCCTACTCTTGATTTATACATCTATACACCAAAAATGAAATAAAAGCAATATAAAACCGAAACATAAGTGATCTTCCTCACACACAAACATACTATTGTAGGGGCAGGATTAGCATGATTTTTATTCCTAGCCCTTAGTCCTTGTTCATTGTTCTCCATGGTCTATGGTTTTCCTCTGGACACCATCGCAGCATAATGATCATGTGATCATATGATATCCATTGACGATAAAACGTCAGGACTACTTTTAGGCAGTTTAAGAGCCAATGAATAAATCACCAGGCTCTCTTTCCTCATCTTCCTCTCATGCCTCATCTTCCTTCGCCACGTAATCAATAATGTTTCAGAAGGTATACTCTCAATCATTCTGGATCCAGAAAGAGAAGCCAGAAGCAGACACCCCTCGATCTAGACATGGGATAGACATATACCTTTTTATTGTAAGCCATATACCTTTTATTGTAAGCATTTTAAGGTTTGTAAGGGGGTTATTTATTACTACAGTGTAACAAAGATTATCTTGTCATATACAATTTTGAAAATATATTACAATGGGTTAAATGTTTGTGTTCCCCTGAGATCCATATGTTGAAACCTTAATCCCAATGTGATGGTATTTGGAGGTGGGACCTTTAGGAGATAACTAGGTCATGAGAATGGAACCCTCATGAATGAGACTAGTGATCTTATAAGAAAAGGCTACCTAGCTCTTTTCCCACCACTTGAGGATACAGCAAATGGTCCTTTGTCAACCAGGAAGATGGCACTCACCAAGAACCCAACCATACTGGCACAGTGATCTTGTATTTCTAGCCTCCAGAACTGTGAGAAATAAATGTTTGTTGTTTAAGCCACTCAGTCTGTGGTAATTTTTTTATAGTAGCCCAAACTGACTAAGACAGAAACTGGTACTGAGAAGGTGGGGGGTACTATGAAAAACACCTGAAAATGTGGAAGTGGCTTTGGAACTGAGTAATGAGTGGAAGCTAGGATTCCTGTTAAAAGAAGTGGAAATTGTCATGAAGGGACTTTTAAAAGTGATCCTGGTGAGAGCTCAGAAAAGTAAAAGTGAAGCTATAGAGAAAGCTTCCATCTTCTTAGAGAATAGATCATCATGCACAGAATACGGGTAGAAATATGGATGGTAAAGGCCATTCTGAGGAGGTCTCAGGTACATGAGGAACAGGTTATTGGACAGTGGAGAAAGGGAAATCCTTGTGGCAAAGTGGCAAAGAACTTGGCTGAATTATGTTTGTGATGTAGATTTTTGTGAAAGTTAGAGCTTGCAAGTGATGAAATTGGAATTTACATGTGTAGGAGACCTTTTCACCATGGCTAAAATTAAAAATTCAATAAATACATTTAGTTTTATAATACTGTTTCTGAGACTTAGATACCTGTAAAAGTATATTTTATGACAATAACAGTACAAAAGGGAAGAGTGGGGAAAAGTTTTTAAACTACTTTAAGGTTTTTGTAATGTTGGAAGTAATAACAGTTATAACTTAAATTAGAACCTAATACAAATTGTAAATTCTAGAGTAACCATTAAAATTATTTTCTAAAAAAGATCGTAGCAATTAAGGAGAGAAATCCATTGGGAAACATACTATGTTCATCAATTAAAAGTCTCAATATTATTAAGATGAGAATTTCCCCCAAATTGATCTATAGATTCAATGTAATTCCAATCAAAATTTCAGCAGTTTTTTAATGGAAATTGACCAGTTGATTCTAAAATGTATATGTCAATGGAAAGGCATAAAAAGAATTAAAGACACATTTGAGGAAGAACAAAGCTGGAGGGCAATTATCACCAAATGTCAAGGCTTATTTTAAAGCAAATTAAACAGTGAGGTGTTGGTGCAAGGAGAGACAAACAGCCAAAGGCAACAGAATAGAAAGTCCAGAAGGAGACCCGTATGATCACCTGAATTATGATAAAGGTATTACTACAGTTCAGGGGAGAAAGGAGGATCTTTTAATCAGCTTACCAGATCAGTTGGTTCTCTATACAAAAACAACTTTGCCTCTATCCAATACCATACTCAAAAAAATAAGTTCACATGGATTATAAAATTAATTTGAAGAATGAGACAATTAAGTTTCTTGAAGATAGATGGAATATTCTTCTAATGTTGAGCTAGGTAAAGGTTATTTAAACAGGCAAGAAAAACATTGAAAACATTAATCATAAAAAAGCTAACTGATAAATTGTACTTTGTTAAAATGAAATTTCTATTCCTCAAAGACACTATTAAGAAAGTGAGAATGCAAAGCAATAGATGGGGGAAGATATTTTCAAATATATAGATCAGAAAATAGACTCATATCCAGAATATATATAAGGAACTCATATAATCAATAGAAACATCAACAACCTAACATTTGAAATGGACAAAAGGCTTAAATAGGCCCTTGGGAAAGGAGGATATCCAAATTGCCAGTAAGCATCTGAAACGGTGTTTAACGTCATCAGTCATCAGCAGACATAGACATCCTTATTTTAAAGGTAGGCATTATTTATTTACTACTTAGTTATACAATCTGTTCATATGTAAAGTGGCCTAAACCTTAAAAATTCAATAAAAATAAAAGTATCTAAAATAAACTAATAAACTTTGTCTCTCTGTAAATATTTTATTATGGTTTACATATTTTAAAATTCCTAATTATATACTTGAACTCTTTCACATGTTTGAAATATGAAGGCATTATTCCTCTAAAGTTATGGCCTCACTGTTAAAGTTGATAACACATGTACTAGTTAAGAACTAATTATCTGGAAAGTTAAGGATAAAACTATTTTCATTAGGATGAATTAGGCAAACAGGTTTTGTTTTCAGATATCTTCTGAATGTATTTTGAATCACTATCACTCACAATTCAAACTGAATGAATGCAGACAATCTGGGGTTTTTACTTTAAAAACGTATATTAAGATTACAGAAGAAATGCTATTCCAGATAATAAAACTGCACGTATGTCTAGGATTTCTTAGTGTTTTGAAGACAAAGAAAATGCATACAAGGATGTCAAAACAGCCAGGTCCACTCAAGTTTTATTTAATCTTAATAACTATGCAATGTAGATGAGGTAAGTACCAAAGGTATGTGTAATAAGGGGTGTATTTTATGTTGAAAATTTCAAAATAATAATAAAACCAATTAAAAGACAGTCTGCTTGACAATTTTAAACAATGTCATTGGTAAAACACTGTTCCTCTGCTTGGTGGCAGACCCGCTTACCGGGCTCTTCTTTTGGGATGCCCCTGCTGGGTGCAATCCATTTTGCAGGGAAAATTTAGATAACAAATATTTGATAAATCTACACCAATTAAAATTTCAGATCTAAACTAAATTATTTGTCATCCTTGTATAAAACAATAAAAGTGGTTACTTTGAAAAAGCCTACTACAACTCTGATTTGATTATTTTTCCTTCTCCAAAATCATATGCATCATAAATACAGACTTTCCAACAGAAATCATCAAAATCCATGAGTGTAACAGCTGAGTAACTCAAAATTCAATTTAGAATTATTTCATAGTGGTTTGTTAGCCTGTTTGTTTTCTATTCACTGGAAACATTTTTAACTGTATGAGGAGACATCATGAGAATGACTGTACTGAATGCATGGTGGGTTAGAATGAATTTATATTTATTTATGTTCAAAATGTTTTTGAGCTTAAAGTCCACCCACCCTATTAGAAGAAAAAGTTAAACTTGAAAGAGTTGTTATGAAAATATAATTCATCAATCATAGATGCATATGCATTAGTCTGACAAATTCATAATATTACTCAGCCTTCTGAAACGTTAATAATGAAAAGTTCTAAAACTTTGAATTCATGAATTGCAAATGTGTTTGTGTGTTGCTTTTTTTTTGGATCCTGAAGAGATGACTTGAAGGCTTGATATTGCAAAGAATTTTAGTGATCTATTAGAAATGTACTTAGTAATAAGACTCAGTTGTTAAGACGTATTAAAATGTTAAATTCTACTTATATGTCATTAATATCCACTGCTGGATTATTCATAATCCTTGTTAATATTTTGCCTAATGGGAAATGCATTTTTATATCAGGTCAGTATATAAAGCCCTAAGGAATTTGTATATCTGATTCAGATATCACTCACTGAGGCTTTACCTTTTAAAAATACTGTTTTGCTGCCAAGGAATATATTAAATTACAATATTATCAAAGTGTAAGGATAATCAATTCATGAGATAATTTCATAAGAAGTCATTGTTTTTCTTAGCAACGTTTTTTAAAAAAACTTTTCAGTTTTAATTTAATTAAGGAATTATACTCGCTGCATGAGGGCAATAGTTAAGGAAAATGAATAATTTATTTGTAAATATTATGATATGACACTTTCAAATGATTTTATATCGGTTGACTCTGTACCTTTAATGTTGCCTTTTTATTTTTTGCCTTTTTATTGTTTGTTTTGTTCACTGAAGTAAAGGTCAACAATGCATTACTTAAACTAATTAACATGAAAGAATTATATTTCCTACTAGGGAAAATGCCAGGATTGTCATGTCCTATAATTCATTTTCAGATGCTGAAAGATACAAGTATACTGCAGATAGGTTGAATATTTCCATCATATGAAAAGTTCTCCACTTGAATTCATAGGAATGATTACATAATGTTGACATCAACTCCAAATCCTGAAAATAACCAGTTAAAAAAATATCAACCAAGAAATTTCAGGTGGAAGACAGAAAAATATTTACAACCCAAGAGACCTGAAGACTCAAACACAAGAAAGTACCTTCACCAGCTCCTGACACAAATTTAAAAACATTGGAAGTCAAATTGGAATTAAAAAAAAGAAGAAAAGATAAACCAAGGCTATCAAATTCAAAGAATTGGAAATGGCAAGTCTATTCCAGCTTAGTTGATACTATGAAATACACTAATCTTTATATGAGAGATGCTGTTTTAACTAAGAGTATGTCAGTGCATTCATTACTGAAATTTACTTCAAGGATTCATATTTAAACATGAAAATCTAAAGTTGAAGGGAGGATGAAAAATGCAAGCTACTAAGTGATGGATCCAAGGATCTATAACATGACAAGACAGTA
The DNA here is from genome assembly GCF_021613505.1 of Equus quagga. Lineage (NCBI taxonomy): Eukaryota > Metazoa > Chordata > Mammalia > Perissodactyla > Equidae > Equus > Equus quagga. The sequence continues at coordinate 19,844,491 of NC_060268.1, forward strand.
AAGAGAGTCTTGACACCAAATCCACTTAATTTTATCTATTGACATGTTATTTCTTTTTCTAAATCTGTTATTTCTATTTTTTAAACCCCATGTAATTGATATTTTTTCAGACAAGTTTTGCTCTATTTTGTCTTTCTAGTCTCCTTTAGGTTAACTTTCATTTTTCTGTTCTGATCATCTCTTTCCCTGTCACTGGAAGTGTTTCGACTACAATCAATGTCTAATAAAGACATTGTCAAGGAAACCCATGAATCGGAGGAATAGCTGTCTTCTCAGGTGCTCCAAAACTCTGACATTCTGTGAAATACAGACTAGAGTATGTCTAAAATCCTGATTTCCTGGGAGGAAATTTTTATTAGTAAAAATAGATGTAAGTACTTACTTTAGGTAAATTAAGGTGCTGAGAATAGCAAATAACCAAAGGAACAAAGATTATTGGTGAGCAAGAAAATCATAATCTCTTTGAGAATATAAATCTGATCACTTGTGGGTAAGATTGAAGAATATTTACAGAGTAAAATCTCAGGGAGTATAAACTAATATATATATTTGTAGGGCCCCAATCCTTAGCAAAATCAGGACAAAACCAAGCCTTCTATTTCATAATCAAATAAATTCACATTTCCCTGCAATAACTTCCTGAACAATAAGTAGCAAGTAAAAATAAAGTTATCACACAGAAAATGACTCTTGAGTGGTCATTGAAGTCTATGGCCAATAGTCAAAATGCAAGTCAAAACACATTTGTGGGTCAACTTAGTGATTTTTTATCAACAATTTAAAAAAATCATCATAGAATAGAATCAAATAGTACAGAAGAATTGAATCACATATAATTAGGGTAATATATTTTGTATACTTGTATTTCAGTAAAATATATATGTAGCTACCATAACAATGTAAAAGGCATTCTTATCATGGGTCTTAGTCACAGCATTTGAAAGCTACTGTGTTAGTCTATGTATAATCACTTTAACAGTAATGTAGTTCAAGAGATAGCAAATAAGTTTAAGAATTATTTTAATAGTAATATTCATAACGTATTGGAGCAAAACGGAATAAGAAAGTCAACCAGGGAGGTGCTATAGTTATATAAGTACAAAAGGAAAGAGATAATAAATTACAACATTTTAAGGAAAGAAGCAGCAGTTTTGAGAAAGACTAGAGGAAAAAAGGGTAAAATGAAATAAACTGCTTAGTCAAATTCAGAAAAATTGGAAATATGGTGATGGTATTAAAGATAATAAGGATATTTGAAAGTGTTGCTATTGTAATGAAAAAACAAATCTCAAAATGTGATTTTTGTAAAGTGTAACAGAATCACGTAGGAGTAACAATTAAAATGCAAAAATCTGGGGCCTCCTGCTGAAGTGTTTAATCCAAATCTCTAGAGATGCAGTCCAGGAATATATTTTTAATAAACACCTTAGATGATCCTTATGCACACCAACATTTAAGAACAGCTTCTTAATATTCTAACCTAAAACTATCTCCTTTTATCAACTCTTTGAAAATTTTCCCTGAAAGAATGATTTAACTATGAGCCAGCTCACAATTTTCTCACAAAGCCCGTTACGTCTTTAGCATTGCAAGAGAAAAAATAAAATGGTATGAAATGCATTCTGATGAATTCTGAAGATTATAATGAGAGTACATTCATATCAAATGTATCTAGTATTGGAATTTTTATGAGTACATAGGATAACACTGTGTTCCTGCATTCTAATGTAAGAATAGAATATGATAGAAAATTAACTCCGGCAATTGTCAATCTCATGCTTCTTCTAAAGTACACACTTTGATGTTTACTTATTGGGATGCAAGGCGAACTATGGAAGCATTGAGAGCCACTTGGTATTTCAAAAGAGAATTAGACATCATCTAGTTAAAAGTTCTGCTTGATTATTTGTAGGCAATGCACTGCAATTAGCATTTAAATAATTCAGTGTTAGAAACCATTTTCTCTGAGATTAACAATGATTCATTCTTACATGCTGTGTTTTTAATCAAAGAGGTGAAAGGTATAGAGCACGAGGCACGAACAAAGATGTCTAGTTACAAACTCACTCTTGCAATTTGCTAGTAATGTGCTCGCCTGCATGTGTAAAAGCAACTCAAATGTGTGCTGCCTATTCAGACCGGAATTAAAATCTAAATGAAGGATTATTGGTTCCACCAGCAGATGATACTTCTCTAGAAATATTGACTGAACCACACTCCATTATTTCCCATCTTCCAAAAAATCTGTACAATAACGCACCTCATTAATGATACTGTCATTGTCATTTAGGAAATGCGGAGACCTACAAAGTCATTATTAATTACAGCTACAGGCATCAAAGCAGAAACACTAAAATTCATCACTGTATTTGTTAATTAGCTGAAAAATCAGTCCCATTTTATCAGAATTTCCTTGAAAATAAGTACTATTCTTTTGATTAGGGATAACCTCTTTTTCAAAATGGACACTGATCAGAAGAATCATAATATACTTTTCAACACAAACTACTCAATTTATTTCAGTTCAAATTGTAGCATCCAGAAGAAAATGGTGAATACCACAATAGCAAGGAGTTTTTTCTTTTTCCCCCACTGCCTCCATTAAAATGGTCTGATTGCCCCTTGTCCATTTCTAAATGATAGATAATATCCTCTTCTCTTTTGCTTTTCTTGTCTATTATGTCCTTTATAGAAAACCTAAAATGAGGCATTTCCTGCAATCCTGCAGAGAGAGAAGACTGAATAGAAAGCTGAAAGAGGGAGTATAGAGACCAGGATAAAAGGCAGTTATTAAATTTGTGAACTCTATCAGAAGACAAGAAAATAAACTGTACCACTGGCTAGAAGGGTAGTGAAGTATGACATTTCATTTTTATGCAGGTCTCAGCATGATAGAAGTAACACATTGAAGAACACTGTAAAAAAGCAGTTAGTGCATTCATTGAATGCCAGCATGGCTCCTCTGCTGTTCTTTGGTTGATCCTTTTCTGTGTCTTTGTGTGACAGTAGTTCAGAGATTCATATATATGAGATCAGATCCACCATCAACCCTTTGTGAATTTTTATGATGAGAGGCCGAAAGCTCATTCTGTGTAACTCCATGAGATTCAGGCCCAGTTGTGCTTTATATCCTTCCACATTTCTCCTCCTTCAACGTATGAATGCAGTCTCATATAGCCTCTCCTCTGTCTGACACACACAGCCTTACATAACAGAATGGGAGTGTGGATAATATTTTTATGTTACAAATTCCCAGACATTTAACAGATATTAAATTTTTTACTTTAGTTCATGAAATGAATACTAAAACTAAATATTTCTCATTCTCTTTAGTTCTTTCAGATATTACAAAAATAGATATTAGACAAGCAAGTGTGATGTTTTTACTTACATATTTGTAGCTTGATATAAAAATTTTTAAGTGAGCTGTGCTAAATAGACAGTGAATACAACACAGTTTTATTTGTTTTCCTTTCCTTTTTACAGATCTGATTTCTAGTCCCCATGTCTACCAAACTGAGATAAAATCTTAAGCAGGACTTATTGCTGTTTAGATACTATTCAGTTACAAAAATAGCCTCAGGTTATTGAATGAAAAGCACTGTCCTGTGTAAATTTTATGCTTGAAACATATGACAACTGAACTTTTTCCCTTCTGCAGCTCAAGCCTAACCTAAGCTTGAAGGCCTAAAGTGGGGAGAGGGGCTTTATCATCTGATTACTGTGCTTTACCAAAACACCATACCAGCCGTGGATCTTGGCACCTCTTGGGTGGATTCAGAAAGCAGCAGAGAAGATCTTGCAGTCTAGGTGTTTGTGCCCTGTAAGAGCCAGATGTTCATTTGCTGAGTCTTTTTCTCTGGGTATTTTTTTGTGTGGATTCGTGACAAAGCTCGTGACAGAGACCTTCAGCTATAGTTCTTTCGTATTTCCTCTAGCTAACTGCTTTTCAATACTCTTATAGTCCTGGACATTTGGCAGTTCACTATTTCACTGAGATCTCCTTGTCTTCCAGGAGATCCTCCTGGATAGAATTCCTTTTAATATCTCCAGGCAGATCCACATCTGGTCCTTGGTACACAGTCATGTCTATGGCTCACTGGGGAGGTGCTGACTCCCAACAGTGCCTTTCATTTGTTTGGCTGCCTCAAGCTATTACAGCCATAGCCATTTATATTTAGACTCATCCCTGCGGAGTCTGAAGTCAGTCCATATGTCTTGTAAACTTCAACCAGCACCAGCCAATATCACCTAATTTTGCCTTAAAAATCCCTTCACTTGGTTTTAGAAGAAGGGAAACTACTCCTCGCTTCTTCCCACTTCTAAGGAAAGCACTACACATATCACCAACTCATTCTAAGGCTCTTACTCGTTCATTTTTCCTCACTACATAGAATTCTCAATTCTCTTGAAAAGCCCTGAGGGGGAGTGAGTTCAGGATTGTAAAACTGATTTTGGCCCAATTACTTCATAGATAACAAAAAGAACTTTATTTGGAAGCTATTGCTTTGTTATCAGCTTTGAGCGTCTTTGAAAAAACTCGCACAACCGGAAAGGTCTTACTTCATCTTCGTATGGCAAAGAAAGCTGTAGTGTGTCAAACCTGCTCACATCAACAGGTGCTTTAGAGTCGTCTGTAGTCACTTTAAGCTTGGCCACCTTGTCATTCTTTAGTGGTGGTCCTTAACTCTGCCTGAACATTTAAATTACCTGGGAACTCCTAACACACTTGAACACTCAGGCCCCACTTCTAAGAGTATTGATTCAATTCATTATTTTGGTGTTTGTTTTGTAGCATTTAAAAATTAGTTTGTTTACTTATTTTTCTTAACTTTTCATCAAAAAAAATTTCAAACATACACTTGTAAATAGAAAATGTAGCCCTATAACCCCCTGGACACTTCTCCAACGGCCATTAACATCCGGCTATACTTATTTTATCTTTATCTTTTCCTTCTTTCTCTACCTCCACCTCCACCCCCCCCAAATACACACTTACTGGGTCATTTTAAAGCAAATCTTAGAAATGACAGCATCTCATCCATAAATAATTTGATACATATTGACAAATGAAGACACTTTAAAAAGCATTTCCGGGGCCGGCTCCGTGGCCTAGTGGTTAAGTTCGCAGGCTCTGCTGCGGCGGCCCAGGGTTCGGATCCTGGGCACGGACATGGCACCGCTCGTCAGGCCACATTGAGGCAGCGTCCCACATCCCACAACTAGAAGGACCTGCAACTAAGATATACAACTATGTACCGGGGGGTTTGGGAAATAAAGAAGAGAAAAAAAAAAAAAAAAAAGATTGGCAACAGTTGTTAGCCTAGGTGCCAATCTTTAAAAAGAAAAAGAAAAAAAATTTCCATAATAACAGTATCACATCTAAACTTTTGACAACAATGGTTTAATAGCATCAAATATTCTATCAAGGTCATAGAGGCTTGATCCTCTTAGAAACGCAATTTAAAAGTTTTCTCAGTGGCAAGCCCACCTAACTCAGCACCTAAGTTTGCAAGTTCTGCTTCAGCAGCCCAGGGTTCACCAGTTCCCGGTTGCAGACCTATGCACCACTCGTCAAGCCATGCTGTGGCAGGTGTCCCATATACAAAGTAGAGGAAGGTGGGCACGTATGTTAGCTCAGGGCCAGTTTTCCTCAACAAAAAGAGGAGATTGACAGCAGATGTTAACTCAGGGCTAATCTTCCTCAAAACAAAAAAAAGTTTTTTCAAATCATAAGTCAAATATGTTTCAAACACTGCATGCATTTTAAACCTCTTTTGTTAGACATTTGCTTCTTTTTTATTTTTCTTCTCATTTACTTGTCTTATAGAGCATCCCATATTCAGACGTTCCTGACTGTATAACCCTGTGTCATTTAACATTTTCTTCTACATGGTTTCTGTAAACTGATTTATCTAGAAACTAGATCATATTTCATTTTTTGGCAAAAAAAACCCCATAGATGGTTTTATGGTCTTCATATTGCAAGACTACGGCTAGTGGAAGCCTCTTCACGTTGGTATCTGTCTGCTTATGGCACAACGCTAGTAGTGTTTAATAGCTTCCTTGGTTTCTAGTTTAACAAGGAGTTCCAATCTCATATTATACATGTCCCAGTCTCTAAGGAGCCTTGTTTCTTTGGATAAACAAATGGCAATTACAGATCATAATCTAAGCACTAAAGGGGCTCATTTCTGAGAGGTTAGTCACTGCTTCCAGGCCTTTAAAAGAAACAAAGATAAGAATTACAAAATTTTTGAAAGAGAAAAATACTGCATCAATGCATACTAATATATCCAAATCAAATTTAAGATCACAATGCTGTGCTTAAATAATGTTATTATGAATTCATCAAATTTTTATTTTATGCTTAAAAATCTTTGTTTTGACAATATTAGCATAATTACGTATTTACTTATGTACAAGCAATGATATATACACAGTATTAGTAAGGGTTCTCCGGAGAAACAGAGCCCATACATATAGACATACAGAAAAGGAGATTCGTTATAATAATTGGCTCACATGGTCATGGAGACTGCAAAGTCCCACCAACTGCCATCTGCAGTCTGGAGATCCAGACAAGCTGGTGGTATAATTCAGTCCTAGTTCAAAGGCCTGAGAATTATGGCACTGATGGTGCATGTCCCCATCTGAGTCCAAAAATCCAAGAACCAGAAGAACTGAGTCCAAGGGCAGAAGATGGATGCTCTAGCAGAGACAGCAAATTTGCCCTTCCTCTGCTTTTCCGTTCTACTCAGGCACTCAACAGATTGCCTGATGCCCACCCTCACTGGGGAGAGCCATCACCTTCACTCATTTTACAAATTCAAATGCTAATCTCTCTGGAAACACCCTCACAGACACACCCAGAAATACTGTTTTACCAGCCATCTGGGCATCCCTTAGCCCAGGCAACTTGACACGTAAAATTAACCATTATACACATATATATCTATATATATGCAGTGGGTATCTACTATATATTATGCACACATACATATATTAATGAACATAAAAATATCAACATTATTATTAAAATATGAATTATGATACAGGCTAAGATTATTTGCAGTTAATTTTTCTAAAGGTTATATCTCACCAGGGATGTTCGATCAAATTATATTTTAAAGATACAGAAGACAATTCTCTGTGTAGTTAAGCCACTATCTCAATACAAAGAGTTGTTTTTTTATCATTTTGCTTTAATATTTTTTAATATGTAAAATATTTGCATCATCTTAAGGTCAATATTATACAAGATACATTCAGAGAGTCTAGCTTCCAAAATATCCTCTCCAGTCTGTTCCCTCCACCCCTTCAATTAACTGTTTTTATTAATATTGTTCATCTTTCAACTGACTTATTTGAACTTATGAACAAATATATATATATGTGTCTGCATTCCATCAGTTTCTATTAAAAGGTATTATACTATTTACATTTCTTTGGAATAGTATATCCTGGAGGTCAACCCAAAGCATTATCTAGAGATGGTCCTTTTCAAAGCTGGTACTATACTCTGTGTATATAATAATTTCTTATACACTACACTGTTGGTGAACATTTGGGCTCCTTCCAGTCTTTTGATATTTTAAATAGCACTGCAGTAAATCACCTTCAGAGTATGCCATTTTGAATTTTCACAGTATATCGTTGGAATGAATTCACACAAGTAGGATTACTGGGTTAAAAGGTAAATACAGTTGTAATTTTGTTAAATACAGCCAAATTCACCTCCACAAGAGGTTGTAACATTTTCTATTATCACCAATACTGTAGAAGCATATGTGTTTCCTATCAGCTTATCAAGAAAGTATGTTGTCAAATGTCAAATGTCTCAATGGGTAAGATGTAGTATTTCATGTGATATTAACTTACATTTCTCCTAATTGTAAAGGAGAACAGTGTCTGTAAACTGATTCTATATTTTGTTCATTTTCTGTACGTGATGGTTTTTTCCATACCATCTTTAGAAGTTTTTTTAATATATTCAGCATATCAATTCTGTGATATCATTGCAATTTTCCCTCAGTACTCCATTTATTTTTTACTTTTATCTTGGTGTATTTCCATATGTAAATGTTTTTATTCTATTTAGTCATGTGTGTTATTCTTTTGTATTATTACTCCTGAATTTGATCCTTATTTAGGAATATTTCCCTACAGCCATTTTGTAGAGAAATTGCCCAAACTTTTCTAGTAATATAAATTTTTTCTTTTATCTGTAAATCTCTAATCTGCTTACAAATTATCTATTTTCTTGTTTGTGGCATCTGAATCAGATCAAACTTTATTTTTTTCGTATGATTAACCAATTATCTAATACCTCTTCTCAAAACATGCTTCATTTCCTGCTGATTTATTTGCTACCTTTTCAGATGCAAAATGTTTAAATATATTTCAATCTATTTTTGAATTTTCTGTTATCCATTTGATCTACTAATGAATGGATGTACACAATTCTTATTAAAGAGATTTTATAAAATACTTTAATATCTGTTTTGTATTTTGTATCTGTTTTATATCTAGTTTTGTATCTATCCAGAATATTTTATAGGGGTCCAGCCCCATGGCCTAGTGATTAAGTTTAGAGGGCTCCACTTTGGTAGCCCGGGTTCAGATCCCGGGTGCAGATGTACGACATTTGTCAGTGGCCATGCTGTGGTGGCAACCCACAGACAAAATAGAAGATTGGCACAGATGTTAGCTCAGGGCAAATATTCCTCAGGAAAAAAAAATAATAAATTTTGTAGTTCTTCCTCATAATATATTTTGGACATTTCTTTTTAATTTTGTCATGCATAAATATTTTTAAGGGCTTGCGGGGTGAATCTGATTTTACAGCCCAGGTAAAGACCCACTCACCCACTAGAATACAGTGTTTCTGCTGAGTTTGTGCTTAATGTTGAGGTATTTAATAAATATTAAAGTCCAATGGGAGTTAAAAAAGCAAAAGAAGTGTAAACATACTAATTCGAGGAAGCATAAAATTCTAAAAAGCAGAAAATTGAGTGACTCATGAAGTGAGACTGCTGCTTTTGGCAACATGATAAACTACAAGTTCAGAAAACAAGGAAAAGTCTGGTAGCACCCTCTAGATTATGAGCACTATGAAGGCAGACTTGGGTCTTATTCATAGATACAGTAATTGGCACAAATAGGCATTCAATAAATTTTTAAAAATCGGTTGTGCAATATATGCACATGCTGTGCCTACATGACCAACATTAATCATCAAGAGAAGAGGAAACTGATTGATAAAGTTAAGGAGGAGGAGACAAAATTTTTGAGTATATGACTATAAGAGTCTCAAATTCTTGGACCTATAGGCCTTATGGTGATTAAATATAAGGCCAAAATAGAAACCCCAAGAACCATGAAAATGATATCATAAAATATTTATTATAAGCCAAGGGTGGTTCTATATATTTTGTGAAAATAGAAAGAGAAAAAAAGAGTTTAACCTTTCCGTTGATCATAGAACTCTCGTTTCTGCAATAAAAAATAATCATACGGCAGTGTATTTCTATCCTAACCTCTTTCATCACTGTTATATTCTCCTATAATGAGGCTTAGATGCCACTCTAAATAACAGAAAACTGCGTTTGATATAGCATTAATTTGATATAATAAGATTTTTCTCATTATCATATATACATCATGAAGAAGCAATGATTTAGCAAATAATTACTTAACAACAGTTATGCTAGGCTCTGAGGGTCCAAAGATGAATAAAATAAAAATCCCCTAAGAAGATCACAATCTAGTGTCAAGGCTGATATATTTTTTTCTGCAGATTTATTTTTAATAACATGAAACATTTCTATCCCCCAGCCTCAATAAATTCACTAAAAGGAAAGCTGTCTTCATTAAAAATACCAATGTTTACATAATTCCTCATTAATGCTTTGCAAATAATAGAGAGAATTAATGGTGTGTTTTTCTGCATATTTCAATTGTGAATGATAATCACACAAAACAAAGCAAACCAAAATAAACAAACAAAAGCAGTCAGTATGAAAAGTACGGATGAAATCAATTCACAGTTTGATAGCACTAGATTTCCTTGCAATCTTTTTGCGTGTCCTATAATATATTTATGGTAAGCACTTGTGATAACGCCAGCAAAATTTTTCCATCTTCCTGCATGCTTAATTTCATCTAACTTGTTTTATGGCAGCGTACTGAAACACAGAGGGAAGCTCTGTTTAAACCATTTGTCTCTGTTTCTCTTTGCAGAATGCCAACAGATTTGTTTAAACCAAAACAAAATGCATAAACAATCACTTCTTCTTCAAGCTAACGATACAACCTAAATTCCAAAACTTATTTTTACAATATGCTGAAGTTTAGTAATTCAAATTCTGATTCTGGTGCTAGCAACTTCTTTTTTTGTTCCAAGGAAGAATGTTTACTCATTTATTGTTCTTTAGGTTCCTGTGCTGCATATTGTTTTGGTTTTATAAATTACACTATGCAAATACCCACTTTATTGAAAATAAGGTAATTTCAAGTCAATAGTCAGTTAAATGTAGTGTTTCTACTGTTTTTTGGAATATCAGACCTCAAATGTGGTTACAGGTCCCTGATAAATTTTTCCACTTTGAGAGCATCTGTACAACTCTTCCTTCTCAGGTAGCTAACATCAAATTATTTCCCCCCACATTTACTTGAGTCTAATCCCTTTCATGTGTGATTTGCAGACAAGCGGTATCAGCATCAATGTGTCAGAAGTGCAGAATCTCAGACCCTCCGTAACTACTGAATAAGAAACTGCATTTTAACAAGATCCTACAGTGATTAATATGCACATGAAAGTGGGAGAAGCATGGTCTTATTGAGAACCAGGTGATGAAGAAGATATTGTACAAGGAAGGTTTATTCCTATCTTAGGTCTTATTGACAGTGGGTGTGAACGGAAAGGACTGGGTAATTATTGGTTTTGCTTAAGATGAGGAGTTCAAAGAGTCTTATATTATTTGAGCTTAAAAATGACCTAAGATATGACAAATGAAAATGGCAAGCAATAGGATATATTGGAGAATATGAGGAAGCCTTTTGGTGTAAACCTAGTTCAGCCTGACCTTGTCTTTCCAAAAGGGCCTGACAGAGGCTGTTGAGCATGCATTGTACGTCTGCTTTGATATTCCCTACTGCAAGAACAAAGGCCCTTGAGATAAAGGTGCAACTTCCCTCCCCCTCCCAATGTTGGCATTTCCTTAAGGATTAAGCATCTTTCCTTAGGCTAGAAACTGATTGCTGTGCTCACCTGTGACCGCCCAGCTCCAGACAATAGACTTGCCTCCTGCTACGCCCACCAAGATAGCAGACCCACTACCTGCTGTGTCCATCAAGTGCTGTGCCGACAGGGCAATCTTGTGACTATTGTGGGAGGGACACTTCAATCATATGTGAAAAGTCCTGTTTAGGGGTATATAACCACTCTGTATACCTCACTTCTTTGGTGCCCTTTCTTCCTTCGGGAAGAAAGGCCCCGGGCCATGGTCCTCAGATTTCATCTCAGATATAAACTCTCACAAATTTTCATTTATAGATTGGTTATGGATTATTTCGTCAACAGATATTATATAATTGTAATTCTATTTTTACATGAGGAAACTGAAGATATATTGTTTTATCACTTTGGTATTTTGAGAAAGCAGCTAAAGATGTATATGGATTCATGTCAGAATTTTAAAACTATATATTTCTACATTGATGCTATAATTTGCTCCAGAAATGTTTTAAGGGATTTACAATGATATATAAACTATAATATGATAAATAAAATTAAAATAAAAGAAACAAAAAACAACCAAGAATATAACGACATAGATGTAGGGAGAAAATAGGGCTAGGAAAAATCAATGCCAAATTTAGCTTTCAGATTTTTAGCTTTGTAGAAACAAAAGGAACCTGGTTATTTAGACAAATTTACTGCAAAGATAAGATCAAAACAAACCGTTTACTAATGAAAAGTATACTATTCTTTTTCCAAACTGCAGACAGAAATTTCTCTGCTGTGTAATAAACAACATCTTCAAATTATTCTTAAAAGAGACACAGGTAGAATGAGTTTCTTGAGACTGTATTCTTTTCTTAGAATGGTACCTAATATCAATTGGCAATATCACGTAGAATTACATTTTGTGTAAACGGTTCTGTTAGAGGGCCAGCGAGATCTGAATAACCAATTTTTGCAGATCTGACTGCAACAAATGAGTATGTAAATTTCAACTATAGAATGTTTTATGGAAAACACTTTCACTGAATATTGTCTGAATATTTCTATTGTTTTTGTCATCCCAAGTACAACTGGTGTGCATAAAAGTTTTGTTTGCATACTTGCTCACTCAGTTCTTGAGGGTTGCAAGGAGGGATAGATATTTCTTACAACGAATCTTGCTATAAACTCTAAAAGAGGTAACAAAATCGTGATACTTATTCCCTATAATGATCTGAACCACAAAAATTCCAGTAAATATTTAATCATCTATTTTCTAAATTTCTTCCTACTGTAGTATAATTGCAAGATCATATTCTTCACCTGTAAAGGCAGAATCAGTCCTGTCTAAGCATAATAGATGGTAGGTCCCATTATGCATACTTTTATTTAAAATACTGATGAAAGAATTGCTGGACACAATGAAGCTTGGAGTATAAGTTTTCAACTTTTGTGGTAGTACAAAAAAAGAAAAAAACAGAAACAGATTATCTCTTTGGTTTACAAAACAAACGTTCATTTCTTGCTCATATTACATGAGAGCTTCTCATTGGCCATGATTCCACTGAACTCCATCAGGAGCCATGTGTCTTCTCACCTGGGACCCAGACTGAAAGAGCAACTGTTCTTAAGGTCATAGTAGGCTGGTGGTAGAGAGGAGGAGCACAAGAGAGACAGAGAGGACCACTCAATCATGTTTAAAAGGATCCACTATGATGGGGCAATGGTGTTCTATGCCTCTCTCTTTGCCCAAAGCACATCATCCAGCCAAGCCTAAAGTCAATGAGACAGGAATTCACATACCTCTCATAGGATGAATTACCAGTAGAGAAGAAATAATTCTACCTAACTTAACAGAGTGAAATATTTTCTATTAAAGGCAACAATAACACCTAAGGGAAATACAGTAAGGATGGCTGGGGAGTCAGGCAGCATGGATTTGAATCCTGGATCATTCACTGTGCCAACTTGAGAAAGTTATTCAAAGTATCTGAAGCTTAGATTTCCTTCATAAAATGAGGATAATATCCATCCTTATGATTATTTACGATGACAGTAATCATTGATTTTGATTCCCTTCTTAACTCTTCATTCAAAAGTGATTAGAAGGTCGAAGTCTAAATGCATTATTTTAACTTAAGGTTTCTCATAAATGAAAACAATGTTTTTGCCAAGGACATGCCAGATTGTGAAATGACATTGTTCTCTGTGAGTACTCTGTAATACCTCTTTTTTCAATCATCAATTATTGATTTTTGTTACTGTCAAAAATTGGCTAGTGAATGTCAATTTCCCCATGTAAATCAATGTTTTTTTAAAACTAATTGGAAAGTGTGAGTTTTTCTTTACACTAAAAATGGAATTTATCTTTTCTTTGAAAAACAATGTCCAATCTCTCACTAAGATGTCACATTTATACTATAGAACAGTTATAGGTTTCATATTTTTTAATGTTATGTTGCATTCTCATCATTTATACTTTATAATCCTGACTAACCAAGAGCTCTTTCTAGGGATAGTAGAAAAGCTTACCTTTTCTCACTGTTTCTTTTTAATAGCATTGTTAATATTTTCTCTAATCCACGTTTTTGTGCAGATATTTTTATGCTACTTTTCTACTTGGTAATGTTTAGTTAAAATTAGATAATATAATTCATGACTCTCTATAATACATTACATCAGAAAGCTTTGAAGGCAAAATGAAAACTTTGGATGTCACCATAAGCTCCTCCTCTTTGCAGAAATATCACTTAGATATTTAGATATCCAGAGGGTTTCTCAGACATAGCATGAGTAGGGTGCCAGTGTTGCCCCATGTCTTAGTTCAAGCTGTTATAACAGAACATCAAAATAACAAAAAGGGTTAAACGACATTTATTTCTTACATTTCTGAAGACTAGGAAGTCCAAGATCAAGCTACTGGGCAATTCAGTTCCCAGTGAGGGCCTTCTTCCTGGTGGAGATGGACTCCTACTTGTAGCTTCATTCGGCTGAGAGAGCTATCATCTCTTTCATGTCTCTTGCTTTAAGGTCAATAACCTCCTTCATGAGGACTTCCATCTCATGACCTAATTATCTCCCAAAGGCCCCGCCTCTAAATACCATCACTTTAGGTAGGGATTTGATCTTCAACATACGAATGACACAAACATTCAGCCACACAAACGTAGCCCCCACATATTAAAATATTAGTAAAGCTTAATTTGTAATTTTAATTAAACATGCACTAATAGATTGTCTAACTTTATCTTTCCATTTTGTATTATATTATGCTCTTCTACACTGCAAACACTCAAGTAGAAGACCAGGAGTTAAAGTAAAAATACAAAGAGCTATGACAAAAAAAGAACAAAAACAAAATAATGACAATCAGCACTGGGAAGATGATCTAGAGAAAACTCCATCGCAAGAGCCTGGTTATGCAGTATACTTTAGTTGGACCCAGTCTCCTTTTACACAAGAATTTCATGGATGTATTGATTTCCAAATTCTCAGGGGGACTTCTACACACCTATGCTAACTGCAAGGTGGGTCAGCACCTCTTAAAAATTTAAATTACTTAGTCAACTAGCTCAACAACTTTCATTTCCAAAATTATTCTTTTCTATTTTTTATAACAGTTTTATTGAGATAAAACACATACCCCTTTAAAATATACAATTCAGTGATTTGTGGTATACTCACAGAGATGTGCAATCAGCACCACTATCTACTTTGAGAACATTTTAATCACCCCATATTCATTAGCAGTCAATCTCCATTATCCCCTTTCCCAGCCCTTAACTGTAACTAATCTGTTTTTGCCTCTATTGATTTGCCTATTCTAGAGATGATATCAAAGGAATCATATAAAATATGGTTTTTTGTATCTGGCTTTTTTCACTTAGCATAATGTTTTCATGGTTCTTTCACATTGTAGCACATATTATTAATACATTCTTTCTTTAGCTAAATATTTCATTGTGTAGATATACTGCATTTTTTAAAATCTATTCATTGGTTCATGGAAATTTGGGATTTTTCCACTTTTTTGGCTATTACTAATAATGCTGCCATGAACACTTGTGTCCAAGTTTTTGCATAGACATATGTTTTTAGATCTCTTGTGTATATTCCGAGGAGTGCAACTGCTGGGTTTTATGGCAACTCTAAGTATAACTCTTTGAGGAACTGACAAACTGTCTTCCAAAGTGGCTACATCATTTAACATTCCAACTAATTACTTACGAGGGTAATAATTTCTCCATATCTTTGCCAACACTTGTTATTGTCCAATTTTTTATTACAGCAATCCTAGTGGGTTTGAGTTATATCTCATTATGGTTTTGATTTGCATTTCTCTAATTAATGACTAATGATGTCATCCTTCCATGTGCTCATTGGCCATTTATATATCTTCTTTGGAGAAATGTCTGTTGAAATCTTTGCCTAATTTTTAATGTTCAGCTATAAAACATTTTTATATATTCTGGATACAAGTTACTTATCAGATGTACGATTTGCAAATATTATCTCCCATTCTGTGGATTGGCTTTTCACTCTCTTGGTAGTATCTTTGAAAGAAGACAGATTTTTAACTTCCATGAAGTTCAATTTACCCATTTTTTTCTTTCTGTTGCTTTTGTTTTGGTATCATACCTAAGAAACTGTTGTCTAATCCAATGTCTCAAAGATTTGCTCCTATGTTTTCTTCTAAGATATTTATAGTTTTAGGTATTAAATATGGGTCTACGACTCATTTTGAGTTATATTTTACATATGATGTGAGGCGGGCGTCTGATTTCATTCTTTTGCATGTAGATAACCAGTTGTCCCAGCACCATTTGTTGAAGAGACTTTTCTTCTCCTCATTGAATTGTCTTGACTCCCTGTCTAAAATATAAAGGCTCACTTCTGAAATCTCAATTGTTTTTCATTGCTCTATGTGTCTATCGTTAGGCAAGTACCTCACTGCCTTGGTTACTATTGCTTTGTACAAAGTTTGAAATCACAAAGAGTGTGTCCTCAACTTTGTACTTCTTTTTCAAGATCTTTTTTGACCATTCTGAGTTCCTTGAATTTCTATATGAATTTTTGGATCAGATAGAAAATTTGTTCAAAAAAAATGTACCTGGGATTTTGATAGAGATTTTATTGATTCTGTAGATCAATTTGGGGAGTATTGCAATCTTAATAACATTAAATCTTCCAATCTATGGAAAAAATATGAATATCCTTCTAATTTTAGGTCTTTTTAAACTTCTTTCAACACTGGTAAAAATTGTGAAAATTCAAGTACTTTTTCCTATATTGATTTACATAATGTAAAATTATATTTAAAGGCTTTGGCAATCACATTATTGATCTTCTAGTAGGCTATTACCTTTTAGAACATTATGTATTTTTAAGAATCTAATCTGGAAGACCATTTTAAAACCATAGTAAGTGATTATATTTCTCTTTATTAACAATACATACAAAAGTTCAATTTTTTTCATAGCTAAATGCTCTTGGTTCAGAATTCTTAGTGAAGAATCTCCAAACCAATATATTGCTACTTAGAAAATTTCTATAATATTTAAGATTAACCTTATGATGCTTTTAAAGCAAGAGGATTATATAGCAGTAAATCACGTCTGATATTTGAAATGACTATTTTAATTACATTCTACAGAATTTTAGATCCCCAAACTCAATCAAGACATACTGATCTACAAACAGTTTCTGAATTACCGTACTATTTTGGTAAAGAAGGCAAACATGGCTCAGATAATTTAAATCACTCCACTAATAGCAGGAGGAAAAGAAGGAATGAACAATCAGACTCATCCACTGCCTGCAATATTATATCTTCTCTGCAATACTATCTTCCATTTATTGTTTCTAAAATCTGAAAACCTTTACAGTTAGGGCTGCCAGATTTAGCAAATATACATACATAAGATCTGGTTAAATTTGAATTTCAGAAAAACAAGGAATACTTTTTTAGCATAAATATGTCCAAAATATTTTGTGGGACAAACCTATACTAAAAAACATATTACATATCCAAAATTAAAATATAACTCGTTGTTCTTCATATTATCTGGCAATTCTATATATGCTCTGTGTCTAAACCATGCTCTAATATAGACTTGATTAACAATTGGATAACAGATAAAAAAAGCAAACAGTTGAATTAAAGAATATTCTTTAATAACACATACTGACCCCCATTTATTGATTTCAAGACACATAGAAAGAGTTTGTCAACTCCTATAGACCAAGATTTTATCAACATAGTTCCTTTGGGGAAATCTTCCACAAGAGAAACTACAAAGTCATTTTCAATTCAAAGATTTTTTTAATGCTTTGCAATGTCAAATGAAATCTGATGCTTTACAAAACACATGCTTTCTTAGTTATTCCTAGTCAATCTTCGCAATTTACTTTATCTTCATTTAACTTAGAGGGGTGTGCAGTTGTTCCTCCGTTAGGTACAGACGAGGAAACTGAAACTCAGGTAAGATAATTGCTCACGATCTTTTGGCGATAATGCCACAACTAAATCCTGATCTAGCTTATTCTAAATCCTGTATTCTTACCTTCCTTACTTTTTATGTTTTTAAATGTTTGCATATCGCTACCTATGTTATCCAAATGTAGTAAATATTCACCATTTACTTCACTTTATGCATGCACATCTGCACTTTAAGATATTAAGTATCTAAAACCAAAAAACTGATTAATGTAACATTAAAGATTTTTATTATTAAGTCCAGAAAAATTCTGTTCTTATTTTATAATTCATAGGTAATGATTCATTTTATTTATTATATAAGAAGAACAGGGTAGAATGAAATTGTCTTGTTTATTATTGTAACCCTTCTAGAGGCATTTCATAAGAGAAATTTTCATTATTTATCTTCTTTTATGCAGTTATGCTTTGACACAAAAACGTTTTAAATGATGCCAGATCAATAAATAAAGTAGAACCTCATATTTTATTGTATTTAGTACTTTGGAATCTTTATATTCCTCACTGTTGCCCCAAGGTAAAAGAAACATTTATATTCAGGACAATTTATGGATTCCCCGCTCTTTGGTACATAGCAAAGTGAAATATAAGCACTGCTTGTCATTTATCGGATGCAGGGTTAGGTTTCACTAGGATGACACAAACTGCTTTTCTAACATAATTCCCCTGCGGTGATTTAACCAACCAAAAATATCAATAAATCATAAATGGAATTTTGCTTTAGGCTGCATCTAGTTTAATCACATTTTTGCCTGAAAAAAATCTTACTTATAAGATTCAGGGTTATCTACTATGCATATATTATTGGAAAGTATCACCTAGTAGCCTTCATGAATCTATGATACATTTTGAAAGCGTCAAAGTGGAAAATGAGAGCTTTTATTACACTTTAAGAAATTGGCAGGTAACCAACATGGCAGATATATTATACACAGAAAAACTACAATAATCTATTACAATCTAGGCTTTGTAATTTATATTCCAAAATTTCAATACTTGCTCTCTTTTTCTGCTAAATCTAACAATCTCAGCCCCAGGTTTAGCCAAAGGCAAAGCTGTGAGATGTTTGAAATTTGTCTTTACGATTTTCAGCCTCCTTCTTTTAACCTTTTCTCCCAGAGCAGCACATCTTCATTCAGCTCTATCATCTGTCCTAGGCCGTTAAGCTCTTAAGACTCTTCACATACTATTTTCAGTTCTTCATTCACAAATATGTGCTATACCTTCTAGAATTATATTATAATATATTTATTATATTAATTAATTAATATATTATTAATTAATATATTTAATAATGTATATGATGTAACTACATATCATATATATTAATTATTTATAATCAGACATTTGCGTTTTCATTTATTCAACATAAATTGAGTGTCTACTATGTGCAAGTCACTGATGCCAAGTTTGAGGAACCAAAGCTCCCTTAAGGAGCTCATAGACTGTTGGCTAAATAGAGAAAAAGATAAACAAGAACTAGGAGATGTCCAAGAGCGAAACAAACACCGCATTTTTACTTAGCCCACAAAGTGCCAAGCGCTCTTGGCTTTATTGCTACTTTTGTAGCAACAATTTCTCAGAGCCTGTGCTATTGCTTCTTGTCATACAACAAGTTTGAGAGTCCAGGGATCCATTATGAGCTTTTCCTCATCTCCACCTACACCCACCCTTGGTGATCTCACACTGCCCAATAGGTTTAAAAAAATCGGTGGTCCTCCAGATTATTATCTCCAGCCCTGACCACTCCTGCGAGTTACAGAATAGCATACCTACACTCTTGTTTGACATCTTCCCTCTGATACTTAATAAACATCTCACATTTAGCAGGGAAAACACAACTCTTACTTCCTGCTTTGCTTCTTCAAATCTGCTCCCACACCAGGTTTTCCCACCAAAGGTGTTGTCATTGCCTTTATCCCAGATGCTCACAGAAAAAAGCTATTCTTTTCTTTATATCCTACTTTTCAATCAATCCCTCAGCAAATACTATCAAACTATACTTTTAATTCTGTTAACTTTACTTCTTCTTTTTCTGATGTTTTTGTAAGCCGTAATGATCTTCCCCCTGGACTGTATTTAAGAGCATCTAACCCAGCCTCTGCTTGCATTCTTCGTCTCTCCGTCTGTCTGTAATTTGTTCTCTACCACCTAGGAAGTGAGATACTTTAAAAGGAAAAAAGATCATGAGTTACTGTCAACTCTCTAATGGTGTTAGGTCACACTTGGATTAACAGTTGAAGACTGTAACACATCCCAAGGCAACCCTGGTGGCCTAGTGGTGAAGATTAGACACTTTCACCGTGGGGCCTGGGTTTGTTTCCTCTCAAGGAAACCACACCACCCATTTGTCGGTTGTCATACTGAAGCAGCTGCATGTTGCTGTGATGCTGAAAACTATGCCACCAGTATTTCAAATACCAGCAGGGTCACCCAAGGTAGACAGGTTTCAGCATAGCTTCCAGACTAGACTAAGGAAGAAGGACCTGGCCATCCACTTCTGAAAAAAATTGGCAGTGAAAACCCTATGAAAAGCAGTCAAGCCTTGTCTGAGACAGCACTGCAAGGTGAGAGGTTGGTGCAAAAAGATTGGGCAGGGTTCAGCTCTGCTGTCTGCAGGGCCTCTGCGAGTCAGAACAGACCGGACAGCACTAACAAGAAAACTTATCCTAAGGACCCTATATGATCAGGCTTCTGCCAAAGTCTTTAACTTCATTTTCTAAGGCCGTCTACCCTGCTCACTCCAATCCAGCCACACTGGTCTTTTTGTTATGCCTTGAGTACATCAATCATGTTTCTACCTTGAAGCCTTTGCAGGCACTGTTACTCCTCCCTAAAATATCTTCCGTATAGTCACCTGGCTTGTGTACTCCACCATTTAGGGATGTATTTGTCTTCACTGAGGTCTTGCGGGACCACCCTATCACCCATGTCTCTGCCTCATCTGTAAATCATCTCTATCCCCCATCTCCATCGGCCTCTTTTATTGCCCTCATCTCTATCTCCTTATCTGATTTTATTCCTCTTTATAATGCTTAGCAATGACATTATACTATATATTTATTTGATTATGTTCTGTCTCCCTGGTAACAAAATAAGCTCCAAATAGGCAGAAACTTGCCTATTCTGCCCACTGCTATTACCTCATGCCTAGAAAATAATTGATAATATAATTGACTCTCCCCTCTCCTACGGCATCCACCACAAAATAGATATTTGTGTTCACTCTTTCTATATTTCAGCTCCCACTTTCTCCTTTTCAAACTCCAATCTGCATTTCATCCTCCCCAATCCGTTAAAACACCTCTTGTTTGCATATAAGAGAACAGGAGCTTTCAATCACTGTCAGTAATGGAGACAGTAAAATCCTTTTGGAGATCAATTTTGCAACATCTAATCAAGTTTCCAGCGCATCTATGCTATAACCGAGAAACTCCATATCTTGTTATATGCCTCAAAGAATATATAAGGAATCATGTGCGAAGATGTTCATAGCAGCATTATTTGTAATGGAAAAATATTGGATCTAGATTAGATGCCACTACTTAGAAGAATGAGCAAATACATTTTGGTATATTTATATTCCACAGTTATAATCCATGAACTACATCTGCATGTATCCCCAGAGGCATCTAGGAAATGTAACGTTGAGTGA
The DNA here is from genome assembly GCF_021613505.1 of Equus quagga. Taxonomy (NCBI): domain Eukaryota; kingdom Metazoa; phylum Chordata; class Mammalia; order Perissodactyla; family Equidae; genus Equus; species Equus quagga. Next base: position 19,865,869 of record NC_060268.1, read on the forward strand.
AAAAGTCGAATATCATAATTCATTGTTATATTTATAGAAATTAATAAAAGTTGAAAAACACGTACTAAATAGTAGTATATTTGTGTGGTATATGTGCGTGCGAATGCATGTATGTGTGTATGTGTGTGTGTGTAGTTAAAATATAAAAACATGAACCAGATAATGTTAAACCACTGAACGAAGAAAATGACAAAACTCAAAATCTCTTTCTGTCTCTGCCTCTCTGTTTATTTCTCTCCCTCTCTGTCTCTCTCTCAGTGGCAATTCATAAATCAATGTCCAACGTCCAAGTCATTTTTAAATTTATTAACCTAGAACTTGAATAATGACTTTCTAAATCTTCGTATTTCATATTAAATGCCATGTTCCAAATGCCTTTGTTCTGATTTTTTTCCTTTTTGTACAAGATGCACAAAACTCAATGTATAGCTACTTGTGATTTACATAGGCGTGCACCCACAGAAACACCTCAGAGACTAAGACATTGAGCATCCTCAGCACTTCCAGAAGTTTCCCTTATGCCCCTTGTCAGTGACTACTATTCTGACTTCTATTATCATAGATTAGTTTTGTCTTTCCTTGCACTTCATATAAATGAAAACATACCCTAATGTGTCTAGCATCTTTTCCTCAAAATAAAGTTTTTTAAAGAAATTTATACTTGTTGTGTATCATTAGTACACTTTTTATTACTGTGCTGTATACCATTTTATGAATATATCACAATTCATTTATTGATTTTCCACTAGATGAATATTCAGGTTGTTTCTAGTTTTTTGCTTTTATGAATAAAACTGCTATGAACTTTTTTTTATGTATTCTTTGGCAAATATACACTCTTTTCTCTCTCTCTCTCTTTTTTTTTTTTTTGAGGAAGATTGGCCCTGAGCTAGCATCCACTGCTAAGCCTTCTTATTTTGCTGAGTAAGATTGGCCCTGAGCTAACATCTGTGCCCATCTTCCTCTATTTTATATGTGGGATGTCTGCCACAGTATGGCTTGATAAGCCATGCTAGGTCGATGCCCAGTATCAGAACCAGTGAACGCTGGGCCACTGAAGCAGAGCGCACAAACTCAACCACCACGCCAGCAGGCTGGCTCCTACATTCCTTTCTCTTGAGTGTATATCTAAAACTGCAATTGCTATACATTAGCTTTAGATATTGTTGAAGCATTCTCCAAAGTGGATGCAAAAATTACACTTCTGGCAATTATTTATGTGATTTCTAATTGCTTTATAATCTCACCAACAAGTAGTTTATCCAGTTTTTTTTATACCAACCATTAGGGTGGAGGTTGACATAGTGGCATCTTTTTGTGGATTTAATTTGAATTTATATTAATGATGTTAGGCACCTTTAATATTTTTCTCCATCATTTGGATATACTATATTGTGAACTTACTCTCCACAACTTTTCTCTAATTTTTAAAGTATCTTTGTTTGTCTTTATTGTTGATTAGAAGCTGTCCTTTTTTTCCTCTCTCTATAAGGCCTTTAGTAGGTTTATGTGTAGCAAATATCTCATCCCAGTAATTGGTTTGATGTTTTTATTTTCTTAATGATTTACTTTGTTGAACAGAGTTCTACATTTTTTTTTAATTGAGGTTATGAAAGTTAACATCCTTGTGAGATTTCAGTTGTACATCATTATTAGTCATGTTGTGGGTACACACTTCACCCCTAGTGCCCTCCCCCACCCCCCTTTCCCCTGGCAACCACCGATCAGTTCTCTTTGTCCATGTGTTAACTACCACCTATGAGTGGAGCCATACAGAGTTCATCTTTCTCTGTCTGGCTTATTTCACTCAACATAATACCCTCAAGGTCCATCCATGTTGTTGTGAATGGGATGACTTTGTCCTTTTTTATGGCTGAGTAGTATTCCATTGTATATAAATACCACATCTTCTTTATCCACTCATCAGTTGCTGGGCACTTAGATTGGTTCCATGACTTGGCTATTGTGAATAATGCTGCAATGAAAATAGGGGTGCATGGAACTGTTGGAATTGCTGATTCAGGTTCTTAGGATAGATACCCAGTAGTGGGATGGCTGGGTCATAAGGTATTTCTATTCTTAACTTTCTGAGGAATCTCCATACTGTTTTCCATAGTGGCTGCACCAGTTTGCATTCCCACCAACAGTGTATGAGGGTTCCCTTTTCTCCACAGCCTCTCCAACATTTGTCACTCTTGGTTTTGGATATTTTTGCCATTCTAACAGGTGTAAGGTGATATCTTAGTGTAGTTTTGATTTGCATTTCCCCAACGATTAGTGATGATGAGCATCTTTTCATGTGTCTATTGGCCATCCGTATATCTTCTTTGGACAAACGTCTGTTCATGTCCCCTGCCCATTTTGTAATTGGGTTGTTTGATTTTTTATTGTTGAGTTGTGTGAGTTCTTTGTATATTATGGAGATTAACCCTTTGTCAGATAAATAACTTGTGAATATTTTTTCCCAATTAGTGGGCTGTTTTTTTGTTTCAATCCTGTTTTCATTTGCCTTGAAGAAGCTCTTTAGTCTGATGAAGTCCCATTTGTTTATTCTTTCTATTGTTTCCCTCATGTGAGGGGTTATGGTGTCCGAAAAGATTCTTTTGAAGCTGATGTCAAAGAGTGTACTGCCGATATTCTCTTCTAGAAGACTTGTTGTTTCAGGCCTAATCTTTAGGTCTTTGATCCATTTTGAGTTTATTTTAGTAAATGGTGAAAGAGAATGGCTGATTTTCATTCTTTTACATGTGGCTGTCCAGTTTTCCCAGCAGCATTTGTTGACGAGTCTTCCTTTCCTCCATTGTAGGTACTCAGCTCCTTTGTCAAAGATTGGCTGTCCATAGATGTGTGGTTTTATTTCTGGGCTTTCAATTCTATTCCATTGATCTGTGCACCTGTTTTTGTACCAGTACCACGCTGTTTTGATTACTGTAGCTTTTTAATATGTTTCGAAGTCAGGGATTGTGATGCCTCCAGCTTTGTTCTTCTTTCTTAGGATTGCTTTAGCAATTCGGGGTCTTTTGTTGCCCCATATGAATTTTAGGATTCTTTGTTCAATTGCTGTAAAGAATGACATTGGAATTCTGATTGGGATAGTGTTGAATCTGTAGATTGCTTTAGGTAGTATGGATATTTTAACTATGTTTACTCTTCCAATCCATGTGCATGGAATGTCTTTCCATCTCTTTATGTCGTCATCGATTTCTTTCAAGAAGGTCTTGTAGCTTTCGTTGTATAGATCTTTCACTTCCTTGGTTAAATTTATCCCAAGGTATTTTATTCTTTTTGTTGCGATCGTGAATGGGATTGAGTTCTTGAGATCTTTTTCTGTTAGTTCATTGTTAGCATATAGAAATGCTACTGATTTATGTATGTTGATTTTATACCCTGCAACTTTGCTGTAGTAGTTGATTGTTTCTAATTGTTTTTCTATGGATTCTTTGGGGTTTTCTATATATAAGATGATGTTGTCTGCAAACAGCGAGAGTTTTACTTCTTCGTTGCCTATTTGGATTCCTTTTATTTCTTTTTCCTGCCGAATTGCTCTGGCCAAAACCCCCAGTACTATGTTGAAGAAGAGTGGTGAAAGTGGGCACCCTTGTCTTGTTCCTGTTCTGAGGGGGATGGGTTTCAGTTTTTGTCCATTGAGTATGATATTGGCTGGGGGTTTGTCATATATGGCCTTTATTATGTTGAGGTACTTTCCTTCTATACCTATTTTATTGAGGGTTTTTATCATAAATGGATGTTGGATCTTGTCGAATGCTTTCTCTGCATCTATTGAATTGATCATGTGGTTTTTGTTTCTTGTTTTGTTAATGTAGTGAATCACATTGATTGACTTGTGGATGTTGAACCATCCCTGTGTCCCTGGTATAAATCCCACTTGATCATGGTTTATAATCTTTTTGATGTATTGCTGTTTTTGGTTTGCCAAAATTTTGTTGAGGATTTTTGCATCTATGTTCATCAGTGATATTGGCCTGTAGTTTTCCTTCTTTGTGTTATCCTTGTCAGTTTTGCGGATCAGGGTGATGTTGGCTTCAGAGAATGTGTCAGGGAGTGCTCCATCTTCCTCTATTTTCTGGAATAGTTTGAGAAGGATAGGTATTAAATCTTCTTTGAATGTTTGGTAGAATTCTCCAGAGAAGCCGTCTGGTCCTGGACTCTTATTTTTGGGGAGGTTTTTGATTACTGTTTCTATTTCTTTACTTGTGATTGGTCTATTCAGATTCTCTATTTCTTCCTGATTCAGTTTGAGTAGGTTGCATAAGTCTAGGAATTTATCCATTTCTTCTACGTTGTTCAATTTGTTGGCATATAGTTTTTCATAGTATTCTCTTATGATCCTTTGTATTTCTTCGGTATCTGTTGTGATTTCTCCTCTCTCGTTTCTAATTTTATTTATTTGAGACTTCTCTCTTTCTTTTTAGTGAGTCTGACTAAGGGCTTGTCGATTTTGTTAATTTTTTCGAAGAACCAACTCTTTGTTTCATTGATCCTTTCTACTGTCTTTTTTGTTTCCGTATCATTTATTTCTGCTCTAATTTTATTCTTTCCCTCCTTCTACTGACTTTGGGCTTTGTTTGTTCTTCTTTTTCTAATTCCGTTAGGTGTCGTTTGAGGTTGTTTATGTAAGATTTTTCTTGCTTATTGAGGTGAGCCTGTATTGCAATGAATTTCCCTCTTAGGACTGCCTTTGCTGTGTCCCAAATCATTTGGTACAGTGTGTTTTCATTTTCATTTGTCTCCAGATAATATTTGATTTCTTCTTTAATTTCTTCAATAATCCATTGTTTGTTCAGTAGCATGTTGTTTAGTCTCCACATTTTTGGCCCTTTCCCAGCTTTATTCTTGTAGTTGATTTCTAGTTTCATAGCATTATGATCAGAAAAGATGCTTGATATTATTTCAACCCTCTTGAACTTATTGATGCTTGCTTTGTATCCCAAGATATGGTCTGTCCTTGAGAATGTTCCATGTGCGCTTGAGAAGAGTGTGTAACCTGCTGTTTTTAGATGAAGTGTCCTATATATATCTATCAGGTCCATCTGATCTAATTTTTCATTTAATTCTATAATTTCCTTGTTGATTTTCTGTCTGGATGATCTGTCCATTGGTGTTAATGGGGTGTTGAGGTCCCCTACTATTATTGTATTGCTGCTGATGTCTCCTTTTAGTTTTGTTAATAGTTTCTTTACAAAATTTGGTGCTCCTATGTTAGGTGTGTATATATTTATAAGTGTTATGTCATCTTGGTGGAGCGTCCCTTTTATCATTATATACGGCCCCTCTTTGTCTTTCTTTATCTGTTTTGGTTTGAAGTCTACTTTGTCTGATATAAGTATGGCAACACCTGCTTTCTTTTGCTCATTATTAGCTTGCAGTATTGTCTTCCATCCCTTCACTTTGAGTCTGTGTTTGTCTTTGGGGCTGAGGTGTGTTTCCTGGAGGCAGCATATTGTTGGATCTTGTTCTTTGATCCATCCTGCCACTCTGTGACTTTTGATTGGAGAGTTCAATCCATTCACGTTTAGAGTGATTATTGAAATGTGGGGGCCTACTGTTGCCATTTTATCACTTGTTTTCCTGTTCTTTTGCATTTTGTCCTGATGGAGAGCTGTTACTTTGTGTTATTGTCCTTCTGCTAATCTCCTTTGTTCTGGATTTTGTAACCCCTTTCCTTTTTGTGATTTTTCAGGAATGAGGTTCTTCCTGAGCATTTCTTGAAGAGGAGGTTTTGTGGCGATGAACTCCCTTAACTTTTGTTTATCTGGGAAAGCTTTTATTTCTTCATCATATTTGAAGGATATTTTTGCTGGGTAGAGTATTCTTGGCTGCAGGTTTTTGTCCTTCAGAGTTTTGAATATTTCATTCCAATCTCTTCTAGCCTGTAAGGTCTCTCCTGAGAAATCTGCTGATAGCCTTAATGGGATTTCCTTTGTAAGTTATTTTCTTCTGCCTGGCTGCCCTTAGTATTTTCTCTTTGTCGTTGACTTTTGCTAGTTTCACTACTATATGCCTTGGGGTTGGTCTTCTTGCGTTAATAAAGTTTGGAGATCTATTGGCTTCTGTTACATGAAGTTCCACCTCTCTTCCCAAGTTTGGAAAGTTCTCAGCTATTATTTCTTTGAACAGGCCTTCTTCGCCCTTCTCCCTCTCTACTCCCTCTGGTATACCTATAATCCTTATGTTGCATCTCCTAATTGAGTTGGATAATTCTTGGAGAGTTTCTTCCTTTCTTTTTAGTCTTAGTTCTCTCTCCTCCTCTGTCTGCAGCATTTCTATATTCCTATCCTCCAAATTGCTAATTCTGTCCTCCGTATTATCAACCTTACTGTTCAGAGAGTCCCGATTTTTCTTAATCTCCTCCATTGTGTTCTTCATCTCCAGTATTTCTAATTGGTTCTTCTTTATAGTGTCAAGCTCTTTTGTGGCATAGCTCCTGAACTCATTGAGTTGTCTATCTGAATTGTCTTTTAACTCGTTGAGTTTTTTAATAATGGCAGTTTTGAAAGATATGGAACGCTTCACGAATTTGCGTGTCATCCTTGCACAGGGGCCATGCTAATCTTCTCTGTATCGTTCCAATTTTAGTATATGTGCTGCCAAAGTGAGCACCAGAAGTTCTACATTTTAACAAAGTCCAATTAATCAATCTTTTTTACAGGTAATTTTTTCCTATTTATCAAATAAATGTTTATCCCAAGTTCATGAAGATATTCTATTATTTTTATGCTAGAAATTTTATCTCTCACAGGTTAATTTTTAAGCATAGTAATAAATAAGCGTAAAGCTTCATATTTGCTATATAGATAACATTTATTCAGCACAGTGTATTGAAGAGAAATTCACTTCCCCAGTGATCTACAGTGGCATTTTATCATGTTGAAATTATCGTGTATGTGTCAGTCCATTTCCATGTTCTGTTTTGTTCATTTTCTCTTTTGTACATTAGTCTGTCAATAAAACCCTGTTTTAATTATGTAGTTTTGTATTAACCTGTAACTTTTGATAGTGTAGGTCCTCTGTTTTACAATATTATCTCTGGCTTATGTAAGTCTCCCATATTTTCACCAAAAAAAGTAAGGAAAGTGATAAAAGAAAAGACAGAAAATAAAAGAGAGAGAATCTTTTGAGATTCTGAATTATATTGCTTTAAATCTCTACATCTATTTGGGTAGAATTGACACCTCAAAATATTGAGTCTTTTAATGCAAAAATATGAAATGTACCTCTGTTTGAGAGTTATATAATTTCTCTCAGTAATATTTTGTAGTTTTCAGTATAGAGAATTTTTTTTTTTTCAGGAAGATTAGAGCTGAGCTAACTACAGCTAATCCCCCTCTTTTTGCTGAGGAAGGCTGGCCCTGAGCTAACATCAGTGCCCATCCTCCTCTACTTTATATGTGGGACACCCACCGCAGCATGGCTTTTGCCAAGCGGTGCCATGTCCGCACCCGGGATCCAAACTGGTGAACCCCAGGCCGTGGAGAAGTGGAATGTGGGCACTTAACTGCTGTGCCACAGGGCCGACACCTCAGTATAGAGAATTTTTTTAAAACATTTAGTAGATTTATTTCTAGGTTTGTATTTACGTCATTGTAAATGGAGTTCTTGAAAATTATCTTGTCATTTGGTCACTTGATCACTTGACTAGATGGAAATAAATATATATAAATCAAAAAATTTCTCTATATAAATACAAGTGTGAGAAATTAATAATAGAAATATTCCTCTCTTTTTCTTTCCCCCAATATAGCGCTGACCTGTCAATCATTTTTTGTTCCATTTTTCTCCTCCCTTTCTCTGCCCTTGCTACCCCTTTCCCAAAATGTCCTGAGAGTCTTCACCTATTTTCCCAATTGGAAATTCTCCTGGCTTAGATCTCTTCCCAAAACTGCAGTAACCATACCCTTCAAGGTGTCAGGAAAATGAAAGAGGCTTCTATTTAACAGCACCCATCTAGCTTAAAAGGAAGTTTTAACTGTAAATAGCATGTTTTCTATTACAATTAATGAAACAATGCTATAAAAGGAAGTTTTAACTGTAAATAGCATGTTTTCTATTACAATTAATGAAACAATGCTATGTGTCATGTGAAGCAATACTTTACTGAAATCTGTACACCTCAGATAACATCAGTAATATTATACCTCATTCCTGTTGTAATTATTTTAAAGAACATATTGACAGAGATGCATTACCAAAATAAGGATTTTAGAAATGGTTCCATATAAGTAATGCTTTTAAGGAAGGGAAATCAGTGAGAGAGAAAACAAAAAAAAAGATTTCAAGGACGTTGTAGAGAAAATTCTCCCACTGGGAAAGGGTTGGCTAAAATGAGTAAGGACCAAACTAATTCTAAGATTTAAGCTTTCACATGTCAGTCTTTGTTTGTTTTTTTCTTATCATTTATTATATAAATTTAATACACAGGGCAAATAATCTTCAGTTTGCCACCACACCAAATTTTCTTAACTTTTAAATTAGTGCTATATGAATCCAAGGAGATTTATTATATCTTAAGAGAGAAATCTTTTTCTGAGAGCAATCACTCATCTGTTGAGAAGGATTATCTATGCTTGTAAGAGATCAGTGTACTATTTGATCAAATTAAATGAATGTTGAATATATTACTAACTGTCATGAAAATTCATTTTTCCTCCAAGCATGAACAATATATTTCATATTTCAGATAATGACTTTTGTATGTAGATGATATTATGTAGAATTGTCTTAGGTTAAAGTGGCAAATGGTTGCCTCTATATTGTTCAATTATATTGCACAAATACCTTATTTTTAAATAATAACTGATATCACAATTCCTGCTTTTGTTATAATCTTTGTGTGTAGGATCTGATGTTTATGATCTTTCTAGTTCCCTCAACATTTATAATGGCAAAGTCTAGGCACCCTGAGAACATTGCCTTTGTTGATACTCAATGTCTTTCAGATTTGAACCCTGTAGATTTTCTAGAAATCCAAAAGTTTTTGATTATGCTTGATAATAACAAAACTCAATACATCAATGTACTAAATAGAGTTTTGAGTGTAAAATCCACTTCCAATATTCATCATCCTGTGTGCACGCACACGTGTAAACACACAATGTTCTTGAAATCCTTCCCCTGTCCCTTGGAAGACATGTTTTTTCTTTTATGAAAGGAAAATTACTTCTCATTTCAAATTCAGCATTTTCCCACATGACTACCAACATTTTGGGCTAATCATTGCAAACTGCATTATCCTTCACTAAAGCTGACAGGCCACCTTTTTCAGAAAGATGTCATTTTTTTTAATGTGTAGACATGAAGACTTCAGAACAAAAAATATGGATCCAGAAATGTCATTTCAGGCTAGAAATACATGTCCTCAATCATTCCTACTTTTATCTATACTTGTTTTGGTATTCATAAAATATGTGGATGTCTATACTTGCCCATCCATAATAGATTCAAGCAACAAATACAACTTTTTTTAGGAGGGGTGAGGAAGATGGTTCCTGAGCTAACATCTGTGCCAATCTTCCTCTGTTTTATATGTGGCATGCCGCCACAGCATGGCTTAATGAACGCTGTGTAGGTCTGCACCCAGGATCTGAACCTGCAAACCCTGGGCCACTGAAGCAGACCACGCAAACTTAACCACTACACCATAGGGCCGACCTCAACAAATACAATTTTTATAACTTCCATATGTGCATGTGTTGTGTATGTGTGTGGTTGTGTTTAAGAGGTAAGTTTTAGAGGAAGACACTTCACCTATGTGTACACATGTTCTAAAATTCTGCCCGTATTCCATTTGATTCCACTTTCCCTCCCCCTCTTCCTACAATTTTCCAGGAAGAATAACACTAATTATTTCTAAATATCACTATATAAGTATTATTTACTAAATAATATTTCAAAAGAACATAACTGATTGTAATTTTGTCCCTTTTCTGCCTGAAATCAACTCTTCCAGCTTTCAAGTGACTAATCCTCATTAGATAACAAGATTTATTCTAGGATTCATGGTGATAATCATATTATAAAATTTAAAAAAGATACTTTGTAACTTCAATGTTAATTCCATTTCATTGAAAGGAGAAAATAATCCAGATTCGCAGTAAAAGCCAATTGCTTACATTTGTTACATACGATCGCATGTTTGGTGTGAGGCTGTTCGTGAAGTATTTCTCATGATGATAAACAGTAAAGATGATTTTGCTTAATTTCATTTTAATCTATTATAGACATTTAATCAAGGAAATGAAGGCAAAGTGAAACTTGCCTCATTAAAATCACATCAGGATCGTGTTTTGGGAGGGATAATTCTTGACAAATTTGTAATTGTCACTTGTTTAGACCTTTTAGTGGCATTGGTATGTACTTTAAACTTATTGGATCATAGAGGTCAATCTATAGGATAAAAGTTTCTTTGCCAGATCAGTATCAGTAGGTTCGAGTACCCTATAAACGGTGTTCATCTTCTGCAATACCATCTACATTCTTCTAAGGAGTGAAAAACAAGCTTGTTTGTTATCTCTTGAGGAGCAGCAGTCTTATAAAATTAACTTGATGGAAACAAAAGACAAATTTCCAAAAGAAAAAGTCCTATCATAGTTCTCCAAAGCTCTTGTCGTACTTCTTACTAGAAATGACCATTTCTGACACAAAATATTTCTTTCCTTTACTTATCTTTTTTTAGTTAGTTATTTGGTTCAATGTTTAATTTAAAATAAAGGAATATAGTAGATTCTGGTGTTAGATGGTAGAGAATTAAGGGATGCAATACTCCATTTTACTTTTCCCTGATATATGATGGAAATGCTAATAAAGTAAACAAGGAAATCTACAGATATATTGATATTTAAAAAAATTAAATATGAAACAATGCTGTGACAGTTTCCTGAAGATATTGTCAAAGCAGGGATATGGTCCTAAAACAGAATGACATGAACAGAGGAGAAGGTCTGCTTTTCTTCGAAGAATTCCAGCAGTTAAAGACTTCTTTATTTATGCGATTCTGTGCATTTTCTTTTTCTTAGGTGCAGATTCTGTATGTGGTTTAATCAAGCTTGCTAATTATTCTGTTCACATGTGTACTTATTAATCTTTCTGCCTTTATCTATTAAATAGCATATTGAGACCAAGTCTAGCATGTGGACAGATTTTTTTTTAGTATCCATTGCAGCAATACCTGTGTCCCACAGCTACATAACCAGATAGGACTGGGCTTATTTCCACCAACACTAGAACTTTCCATTATTCTTCAGATTAAATTCATAGTACATTATTTCCTTGGTCTACAAGTTAATAAAAAGTCTTTGGAAACCTTAGTAGCAGAAATAAAAGTCAAGAAGTTTCCAAGCATGAGAAGGATTCCTATTGCCATTGCCGATTCTAAGATGTAGGGGCCCATGTGCAAAGATCAGAGAGAAGCTTCTTGTAGCTAAGGGGGTCTCTGGCTGACAGCCAGTAAGTAAATGGGGACATCAGTCCCATAAGTGCAAAGAATTGACTTTGGCTAACAACCTAAAAGAGTTGTTTTTCCTCAGAGCCTTCAGTACAGATGCAGCCTTGTCAGATTTCAAAGCTACAGAACTGTGGTGTTGATTAAACTGCCAAGTCTGTGTAATTTGTATGGCAGCAATAGGAAATCATATGTATAGGCAACTTCAGAAGAAGCCTTAAGGGGACTTTTACAGTATTTCTAATTGTCTTTCTACTTTTGGAGAAAAGGGTGAAGTAAGTTTACTATCAATTTTCAGTTCCTAACTATTTCCTTCCAAACTCCCCTTCTGAAAGACTACTAGGAGTTTAGTTGGTTTTATTGCTCCCTACTTTTTAGTCAATCTGTCAAGTTCATTTAGATTTTTGTTTTCTCTTCTGCTCTGTTCTCCTTTGTTTGTTTTTTTCAGTTCATCCTTTATGGTTTTTAATTTTTTTCTTTTATACTCAGTGGTGGGCCCTCAATTTGGTTGATACAGTGTAAGTTTTGGTAACAGAAATCTAAGTTAAAATATTTTCATCTCTTTTACATATATCTGATAATATCAGCAATATACCTAGAGTAAAATTTTTTATAATATCATTATCAAATATAGATAACCAATATTATTTAAGTATATTCATTTAATTTTTGTATGGCTAGGTTTTCATTCAGTATCTCTGAGGCATAATATTACCAATATGTGCTCTTATATTTATGTTAATTTGATGCCCATGAAAGGAACATTTAAATGAAAGTGCAGAATAAAAAACGCAAGATGTTATTTATTGTCTTACATGATTGTTAAATAAATTATTTCTTTTTAGGGTATTTTGTTACTTGAACAAAGAAAAAGTGTCTTTTACAGAAATTTAGCAAAATTTATTTTTGTTTCAGAACAGAAAAATAATAGTGTATAGAAATACTAAAATTATGATATTCAAATGAATTAATGACTTATGTTTTATAAACCATTACCAGCCAAAGAAAACTGTTTCATAGGTAGATACATAATTTCTCTGATATCCATTTCAAGGGAATAAAATAAAACTTGGGATTTTTTTTTATCCATAACTGATGATCAGTTATTATGAAAAATGAAGTTTTCTATATCTGGTAATTTCAATCAAGCATATGCAAATGCCCAGGAAGATCAGAAAAGGCCTATTAAGTTCTAATCCTTGAATAAATAATTTATAATATCATACCTATAAAATTCATTTCTAACCTACAAAATTATATGAGATGCTATGTGTCAATAAAGTAAATTCTCAAATTAGACTCTCTTCAGTGGTGAGATCTGAGAAAAGGTGTAATATTTTTGTGCAAGGCATGTTGACTTCTAATTTATTCATTTATTAAATATGCATGCCATGCGTAACATAGAATTCTAATGTGGTGTATGCAGAAAATACAACTCAACTTGTAAAACATAGCCCAGTATCTGAGTGTAATGTAAAGAGTAACTACTACCCTCAAGGAAATTGCAGCATAACAGAATGGATGGCAAGTGCATAAAATTATAATGTAAAGGAGAAATTAGTCCAAAAGAGAAATGTGTTTTCGTATGCAGTTATTACTTCCAGCTGGTAGGATCAAATAAGTTTTCATTGAGAGGGTCATATTGGTACCGAGACATGAAGAATTAATAGAATGAGACAAAGAGAAATGGATGGCAAAGATCCCATAAGATGTGTGGGACATCCTGAGAATGGAAATCTTGAAACATTGGTATTAAGAATTGGATTTTTCATTTTATGGGAAAACCTTAGATTGGCTAGAAGATCTCCAGTTTGGCCAGAAATGTGAGAGTCATGAAAATTAATACAAGAGAAAATTTTTTCCATTAGATTCAGAAAAATAGTTCAGGACTAAAGCCTGGATTGTCTGGCTAAGAACTTTAAGATTTACCACATCAACAGTGAGAAGCCATTAACAGTATTTGGATAGGGTTGAGAATGGAGTTGTTATCAGACCAGTAATTTAGTAACACTTTTTTGATTGACGTTGTAAGTACCTATATATATGATAGGTATATTAATTATTCATATTTAGTTTAGAATATTTTTTATTTTTTTATAATTTTTATTGCTATTTAATTATGCTAAATAATGCTACCTTCCCTATTGATACAGAATCTTTATTATAAATAGATATGATTTTATACATATTTATATTTAATATATGAAGAATATTGTTTATACAAGTCTGTATTTATATACTGTATTAAAATTATACTCATTGTTCAAAAATGGTGTTTTTTATTTGTCTTAAATCTACTTGAAGCCAGATTGTCTCTTTTTGACACAGTGTGATAACTGGAGCTTAATATATGAAGATAAACTCATAAGATCAATGTACATTTGGATGATTCTAGTAATAATGTTGTTATAATTTAAAAATTAAATTTCTAAATTTTATTCCTGTGTAGAATACAAACATTCATTTAGGATGAATTTTTCCCAGAGTACATGCAGCCAACAGATTTGGCTAAATTATGTTGTGGTAACAACCCAATACTCTTAGCAATCTACAGCAAAAGGAGTTTACTTTCTCTCATAGTACCTGCTCTTTGAGGATTGCCTGCAGCTCTGTTCAGGTTCCTCTTCATTCTATGATCCAAGCTAAAAGAAAAACCTCAAATCATGGCTTCTTGGCAGAGGAAAAGGTACTTAGATAATCCATGAGATGGCTTTTAAAGCTTTTCCTCCAGTTATGCCTATATCACTTCTGCCCACTTTCCACTGGACAAAGCAAGTCATACAGCCAAGTCTCAAGTCCATGGGACAAGAATAAGTCCTCCTTTCGCAATGAGGTTCTGCCAGTTACATACTAGCTGGGAGGAATGAGTCATCATCTTACAGGAAAGGGAGCCAATAATTGGTTACAATAATGCAATCTATAACATTTAATTCCATAGATTCTAGTAGCAAGAGAAAGTTTGGTTAAAAAATAAAGGCTTTGAGATTTTGCAAGTTATATTTATTTGGAAATCATCACATATGCTAATATATTAAATGTAATCACATTTTTTTGTAGCAGAAAGTTGGATGGATTTTTATGTTTATTTTTTTAATGTAGTTTTTCATAGTAATCTGCTTTACACATTAACTCTTGTGGGTGGTGATGTCATTTCATATCACTTACAGAGACCTGTTATTTTTCAGCAAATGTTTGGGATCTAAAATACTCCACAGGAAAGTACCAGGTTGACAGAAAACTCATCTATTCATGTATTCTCTTAAAATATAATATAATAAATGCATATGAATCGTCTCGGGCATTTGTTGTCTTAGAAATAACTTCCATCACTTCAAAGGAGAGTGGCAAATTTGCAAAATAATAAGATAAATTCCATTTCTCACTTTCTCATATCAGCCATCCATAATTTTTCTCCATTACTACTCTACAAACACTTTCCCATTATCAAGGACACAAAAAAGATATACTAACTAGGAGAGAGGGAAAAAACTCACAGATTTACAATAACTGAATTTGTGCCACTACTGGCCTTTTAGAAAGTCATTTCCCAGGTGAGAAAGTCATTTCTGTTCTGTGCTTTTACAATGCCTATGAGATTCATTTACATAGAATCCCTTGACACTATTATTACCTCTTCATCTTGATGGTAGAAATGGTTCATTGTTATAGATGGTAGTGCAGAGATGAGTATTTACAGCTTTAGCACTTACTGAGTTGGTCTTCATATACATTATTAAACCATTCCTTAGAATTATGTGCCTATATTTAAGCGAGTACATTTTTGTGTATTTGCTAATAAAGTTTTATCTGCTCTTATTCTTAGTTCCAATTCTAGGAATTTCAAAATAATGGATATAGCTGAAATTGCACCTTACATAGCAGTAAGCCAGCTGCTGCCACTTAAAGAAGTATTTAATAATATAGAATGTTGTTATTTGGCATAATATGAAAGAGAACACAGTTTGCCACTCTACACGATGTTTAAAACTCGACCCATATATTTAAAATATACTCTACTTGAAAAATGAATAAAATTATCCTACATTTACCATTACAGATACTAAATTTCTACTCATTGTGGGTATGTGGATATTTCTATGGATGCTAAAATATTTCTATGGTTAGTTAATTATTTATATAAGAAAGCTGGGATTCTCAAACTTTAGTGCATATACAAAAACTCTTTAAATAAGATTTATATTTCATGTCATGCTTCATGCTCTTCCAAAAAAATATGACTAAACTGTGCTTATGCTTTTTAGATGCATAATAAAAGAGAGTTTTGGAAAAAGCACCCACTGTATTAGTAAGGCTTCTGACAAAGCCTCTCCTTGACCACGCCTTAGTTAGTCTCCTCTGAGCCCTTTTCTCAACTTTGGGCTTCCATGTCCTGGCCTAATCCAGTTTTAGCAAGAAGCCTGTTAAAGTGGTTTAACAGGAACCCCATCCCCACTGTTGATGTCTCTTGTTAGTAATTTTCCATCCACTCACCCTCTCACTCTGCTCCTTGACCTTAAATTTCCACTTGTCCTTGTGTTTGGAGTTGAGCTTGATCTCTACCCTCTATTGCAATACCTCTATTGTAGTAGTCTTAAATAAAATCTTCCTTCCATTTTAACAAGTGTCAGGATACTTTTTAATTTAATAGTTCTCCAAAGTAAAACAGAACCAATGAGATTTAAATATATAGAAAGAGATTTATTTTATGGAATTGACTGATGAGATTTTGAAGGCTGACAAGTCTAAAATCTGAAGAGCAGGTTGGTAAGATGGAAAACCAGACAAGAGTTGAAGTTACAGTGTTGAATCCAAAATCTATAGGGCAGACTGTCAGAGTGCAAACTTAGGTAGGATTTCTATGTTACAATTTTGAAACACCTTTGCTTTTGCTCCTGGAATCCTCACTTTTCGTTTGTAAGGCTTTTAACTGACTAGATGAGGCCCACTCACATTATTGAAGATAATCTCCTTTACTTCAAGTCAACTGATTATAAATATCAATCATATCCACAAAATACCTTAATGGCAACATCTAGACTAGTGCTTGACCAAACAACTAGACACCATAGGTTAACCAAGTTGACACACAAAATCAACGATTACAAGCACCAAAAGCCATTCTGCTGCATTCTAAAGAGTCACCATGCCAAAAATTGTGTATGAATAATTAAAAGGCATATCCCAACTCTATTTAAATATGGATTATTGACACTCTCTATCTTGTCCCTATCAGCATACCACTATTCATATATCTTTGACTAATTCTTAACTGAAAATGATCTTCAAATTCAGAGTATCATCTCATATTTCAAAAAGATTCACCATAAACGTTGTATAAAACAGGAAAGTAGGGGATTCTTTGTCTTTCAAAAGATCTTCTAGGACATATTCCTCTCATCTTATTCCCAAGTCAACTGTGTTTTTATAGACAAAATACTCTACTGAAGCATTCTTAGATTTTAATACTTAGAGTGTCTCGAATCCTTTAAACAGTTCATTGGAAAAATTTATGGCAGTATTCATATCACTCACAGAAGACAGAGAAAATCATGGATTTCAGGAGCTTTGTTGGCTCAGTTACAGGCTCTGATTAATGCTTTATCATAGTTCTAAGTAAAGAGGAAAAATAACCATATAATCTGTGCCCAATGAGTAGCAATTATTTTATTTACTTAAATATTTATTCTTCTAAAAGATTTATTTAGATTATGACAATTTGCTGTCTAAAAATTAAGGAGATAGTAGAAATAAATGATAAATGATTACTTAAACTCCTCCTTTCTTGGAAAAGAAAGCCAAATTTCAGATCAAAGAAATGATTATTTGCAGAGTATGAAGGTCATAAAACTCCACTCAATCAAAGGCAGAGCAAAGACAGACACAAAGTGGCAGCTAAAGAATATAAGGGGCAAAACATGCAGAGAGAGAGAGAGGAAAAAAAAAGAGGACTATGAAAGCTTTTCAGGAAGAACAGATAGTTTCCATAGTAACAAAGCATAATGTTCTCTCAATGTAAAAGATCCTATTTTGAATGTGTTATTCGTGATTCAGATGCAAAAAGAAAAAATGTAGTTTAGAGAAGATGGCACGGGAATTTACATTCCAGAAGTCTTAACTCTAGGAAGCTATGAGTTGTTAAGAATACACTTGTAATTTCTGTTGTTAGATTTGTGTGCCTATAAGATATCTATATTTGGTAGTGCAATTTATTCAATCCATGAGAACATGTCAGTAAGAGGATAAGAATGACCTGAAATTTAACACTCCCTTCACATACTAACTTGGCACATTAGCAATATGCCCACAAGAAAGAATCTCTTTTACCTAATTTGCATATGTGTTACTGGTATCTATGTGTGTGTGTTTGTGCATGTGTGTGTTCATTAAGAGAGAGAAATAAATGAAAATTTCATCTAAAAGTATATGTACCAATATGGAATGAAGTTGTTGGAGATGAGATAACTATTCAGAAATATTTGCTTCAATAATCCCTCACCGCAGTGGGCAGAGGATATATCCCCAAACCTGATCTTTAGGATAAGTCATGTTGTTTGCATTTATCAGTGGAATATAATAGGTGTGAAATGACAAAAGCCAAATATATGTACTATTGATCTTGCCTCTTGAACCTCCACCATCACCCTGAGAAAAACGTGCATAGTCTAGTCTGTTGATGCAAGAATTATAAAAGAAATATGGAGCAGATACATTTTGATTGAGTCTATCCTAGATCAACTAACCTTCAGTTGAATTTGGGGGTGTTTTGCTATACATCAATAGCTTATCATTACTAAAACTGACAATTAGAAATCCAGTATTGTCATAATAAAATCCTAAAACGTGTACCACTAGCTTTGGAAGTGAGAGGCAAGGGAGGACAAAAAAACCCCAAAAACATAAAACTATTATTGGAAGCTTGAACAATAGAAACCTGTCTTATGTCACCCATAGTAACTAAAAGTGTACTTAAGGACTAAAGCAGATTGTTGCCAGGCAGAATGTTGAAAGCAAGAACTCGTTTTTTTTGGTCACTTGTGATCAGGTTCTATAAGACAAAGGTAAATTCAAGAAAATACAGGCCAATATACTAGCAGAATTTAGAAAGAAAACAAAACTGTTAAGTTTGGTTTCTGTTTCCACATATAGGGACTTGGAAGTCACCACTCCTCCTAACAATAAGTAAAAAGTCAAACAGACTGAAAAATCAACAATTTTTCTTGGATCCATAAGGCAAGAGGAGGACACAAGACAAATCACTGACCCAAGATTGGAGAAACAGACAGGTAAATATAGGGAGGCATTGCTTACTGGAGCAGAGACTCACAACTCAAAACCAGAAACAGCTACAGGAATTAATGCCGGGGTAGGGATACCTGAACTATATTTGAGGACTTGCTGGAGACTCCGTGTTTCTGAGTCTGAGATAAAGACCTTGTGGGGGAACCAGTCACAGAGGGAGTCAAACAATATTGTGAGATTTACCTCCAGCAGCTCTACTAGGTTCCTATAGTAAATATCAGAGAAAAGGTCCCCAGTGCTTCTGACACGGGAGGAGAAAAGCAAAAGTTTTGAAATATGCCAGAGTACTCTATTATTCTTAATGAGGACTGCCCTCAGGGGAAACTTCACCACCACATTACTAAAGGCCTATTTACAGCAATTCCTTTTGTCTAGTGCATCTGTTCATCTAGCAAGAAAAAATTACAAAGCTTACTAAAAAGCCAAAAGCACAATTTGAAGAGAGAGAGTAAGCATCAGAACCAGAGATAGCAGGATTGTTGGAATTATCAGATTAGGAATTTAAAACAATTATGATTAATATGCTTGGGGCTCTAATGGATGAAGTAGACAGTATGCAATAAGAGATGGACAGTGTAAATGGAGAGATGAAAATCCTAAGAAAGAATCAAAAGAAATACTAGAAATCAAAAACACTGTAACAGAAATGAAGAATGGTTTTGAAGGGCTTATGAGTAGAATGGACATGGCTGAGGAAAGAATCTCTGAGCTAGAGGATATTTCAACAGAAGTCTAAAAGACTGAAAAGCAAAGAGAACAAACACAGGAAAAAACAGCAGAAAATATCCAAGGACTATGCACAACTACAAAAGTTTTGACACATGTAATAGGAATACCAGCATATATGTTGGGAAAGAGAAAGAGATTGAAGACTTAGATGAAACAATAGTAACTGAGAATTTTCCCCAACTTAATGTCAGAAATCAAACTATTGATCCAGAAAGCTCAGAGAACACCAAGCAGGATAAATACCAAAAAACACTACACTTAGGATACCATTTCCAAACTACAGAAAATCAAAAATAAAGAAAAAATCCTGAAAGAAGCCAGTGAAAAGAAATCTTAACTATAGAGGAACAAAGATAAGAGTCACATCTGACTTCCCCACAGAAACTATGCAAAAAGAAGAGTCAAAAGAAAAAAAGAAGCAATCTAGAATTCTGTGCCCTGCAAAATTATCCTTCAAAAATGAAGATGAATTAAAACTTTCTCAACAAACAAAAATTGAAGGAATTTGTTTCTAGTAGACCTGCCTTGAAATAAATGTTAAAAGAGGTTATTTGGACAGAATGACTGTGATATGGTTCAGAAATTTGGATCTACATAAAGTAAGAAAGAACATCAAAGGAGGAAGAAGTGAGAGTGAAATAAAAACCTTTATTTTTCTTATTCTTAATTAATCTAACAGATAATTTGTTCAAAATAATACCAAGAACGTGATCAATTATGTATATGTGTGTATATCTATATTTACATAAGCTTATATATAAGTGAAATTAATGATAGCAATGAGACAAGAGACAGGAGGAAGGAATTAGGATTATCTTGTTATCAGAAAGTACTCACACTTCTCATAAAGTGGTATAGTGTTATTTGAGAGTGGACTTGGATTAGATGTACATAAATGCATATGTATGAACCCCAAATAGCCAAAACAATTTTGAAAAAAAAGAGCAAAGTTGGAGTACTTACACTTCCTGATTTTGAAAAGTATTAAAATGGTACAGGAATCAAAACAGTGTGGTACTGGCATAAAGACAGACATACAGACCAATGGAATAGGAGAGAAAGCCAAGAAATGAACTTCTACAAGGATGCCAAGAGTAGTCAATGAGAAAAAGAACAGTCTCTTCAACAAATGGTGCTGGGAAAACTGGATATGCACATGCAGAAGGATAAAGTTGAACCTTTCTCTTACTCCATATTCAAAATTTAACCCAAAATAGATTAAAGACCTAAACATAAGAACAAAAACTACAAAACTCCTAAAAAAAAGAGAATAAATCCTTATGACATTGGATTTGGCAATGATTTCTTGGATATGACACAAAAAGCATAGACATCAGAAGTAAAAATAGACAAATGGGGTTACATCAAACCTAACACTTTTGTGCATCAAAGGACACAATCAATAGAATGAAAACAAACCCACGGAATGGGAGACTGTATTTGCAAATCATATCTAACAAGAGATTAATATCCAGAATATGTAAAGAACTCCTATAACTGAACAACATAAATAACCAGATTAAAATATGTGTAAAGGATTTGAATAGACATTTCTCCAAAGATGATATACAAATGGCCAAAAAGTATATGAAAAGATGCTCAACATTACTAATCATTAGAGAAATGCAAATCAACACTGCTATGAGATATCACCTCATACCCATTAGGATGGCTACTATCAAAGAAATAGTAAATAAGTGTTAGAGAGGATGTGGAGAAACTGGAACCCTTATATATTATTGCAGGGACTCTAAGATGATGCAACTACTGTGGAAAACAGTATGGAATTTCCTCAAAAAATTAAAAATAGAAATACCTTATATTATAGCAATCCCATTTCTAGATTTACATCCAAAATAATTGAAAGCAGGGTCTCAAAGAGATACTAGCACAGCTGTATTCATAGCAGCACTATTCACAATAGCCAAGAGGTGGAAGTAACACAAATATCCACCAGTGGATGAATTGATAAACAAAATGTAGTATCCAAATAAAATGGAGTATTAGCCTTAAAAAGGAAGAAAATTCTGACATATGCTAGTAAATGCATCAAACTTGAGGACATTATGCTGAGTGTAATAAGCCAGTCACAAAACGATAAATACTGTATGATTCCACTTATATGAGGTATCTAAAATAGCCAAATTCATGGAAATGGAAAACAGAAAGAATAGTGGTTGCCAGAGCCTGGAGGAGTAGGGGAAAAGGGGAGTTGTATAGAGTTTTAGATTTGCAAGATCAAAAATTTCTGGAGATCTGTTTCACAACAATGTGAATATACTTAACACTACTGAACTATATACTTAAAAATGGCTAAGATGGCAAGTTTTATGTTATGTGTTTTGTTAACCACAATTTAAATGCCCAGGCTAGTAAGTTGGTCTAAGGATAAAAAGAGAAGCATGGAGTAGGGAAGTCCCAGCCCAGGCAGCCAAGATCAGCCGATCCCCAGCCAATGTGCTAGTTAGTTAGAAGGAATAAATAATTGTTGTTTAAGGCTGCTTAATTTGGGGATGTTTTCTCACACAGAAATTGTAATACAATCCAGAAGTAAATAAAACCGGGGGTTACCTATGACACAGGTTTGCATAACCTCAGGAATGGAAAAGAAGTAATTAGGCAGGAAATTACAGGTTGTATAAAGATAACATTTTTTTCTCTACCAAATCAGTCAGAAAATTGATCACTATTAGGAATTTCTGTACCTCATTCACTTTATTAAAACATATTCAACTTCAAAGTATGATAAATTATTCTCATCTCAGTATTATCATCAAGGTAGATTTAGGACTTCCTTGGTATCTTTAGGGCTATTTGAAGTTTAATGCATACAGCTATCTAACACTGTAGGACTTACTAGGCACTGTGTAAGGCACTGGAAATAGATTTTGAAGAAAACAAATAGGATTAATGCTTGTATGGGTCTTTCATTGTGTTTGGTGAGATAGTAAGCAGATGGCACAAAAATATTTAATTAAAATAATAAATACTTCAAAAGAAAACTACAAAATTTTTGGAGAAGGTGTGAGAAGGCATGACCCACGTGTAGAGGTAGACAAGGAAGGCTACCCTGAGGAAATCATAGTATAATAATAATAAATATAATTTAACCATCATATAATAACTATCACTTATTGAACACTCAGCATGTACTAGGTATCATTCTAAGCACTTTACATGAACTAAATTATTTAGTCTTTAAAACCTTTGAAGTTGGTATATTATTGGATTCTTTTTATCAATAAGAAAACTAGGATAAAAATATGACAAATGAGGTAACAGTCTAAACTCTCATAGCCAAAAGTGATGGAGCCTCAATTTTAACCCAGAAAATTTGGACATAAAAGTTGAGATCTTAAGGATTAATTGCTACTTTTGATTATTGAAACACATAAACACACATATACACACAAATTTATTTATTTATTTAACACAGATTCAAGGACCACTTATGCATTACTCTAGGTATTAGAGACAAACAATTACATTCTTTTGGCTAGGCAAGGATGAGATGGTGAGCTTTAGAGTAAGAAAATTCCAACAAAAGATAATAACACGTGCAAATTCCCAATATGGGAAGAAGCATGAGGTAATTTGGGAAGTGGAATAAGGGTGATATAGCTGGAAAAGCCTGGGGAAGGAGAGTCCTGTGAGATAAGGCAAAAAATAGAGGCAATTTCTGAGCCATTCAGGGGATTTTAAGCTATGTTCAGACTTTTGGCTCTTATAAGGCACAAAATGGGAAGCCACTGAAGGATATTCCATAAAATAGTGATAGGAATATTTGTATTTCTACAAACTTTCCTTTGTATGAAAGGTGCTTTTAGTTCAGCAAGTCTAGCATCAATTTAACATTATGTCTTTAATATACAAACGTGATAACTTTTAAATGTTTCCCACAATATTTTTTTCCAGGTCGTAATGCTAACCATTCTTAGATTACTTTTTTATCTTCCGCCTTATGTGTTGCTTTTTAAATTATGACAGTCGTAATTATATGACTATAAGTGATATACTACAAAATTTTGATGATCTGTTTTCTAAAAATCTTCTCTCCTCTGGAAAGCTAGGAATGTATAATATTTGAAATATTTGTCCTTTTATCTTTTTGGAAATATCATAACGGTCTCTGAGTGAAGCATTACAAATTACCTTGAGTCCTGCTTTTTTTCAGAGAGGGGGCAGGAACACACCTCAAAGTGCCTTTTTTGTCCACACAGAATAGGGAAGGAGAAAAGTCATATGAACAGCAGCAAGATCAGCACAGGCACCCTGCTCCTCAGACTGTCCAAGAGTTCAGGGCAATACCAGCCTCTACCCATCAAGGTTTCCCACTCTACTGCATGGTCTGAAATCTTAGAAGCGTTTGGGTGCTGTGCTAAACTAACGTTTGCAGAACACAAAGATTGTATGAAACCAGAGCTTAAAGGCTCATCTCACCCATTTCCTTGGTTCTCTCTCTCACTGGATGAGGCCAAGGGGGACAACCTGGCTATCAAGGCCTTATATCCCACCTTATACTCTGCAAAGCTAAAATAGTCTCAAAAACATAATTTGCAAATGGAAAGATCAAAAGAGAACTGATTTGACCACTTTAAAAATGTAATACAAGAAAGACTTTGTTTTAATGGCAACAGAAAGGACTTTGAAGGGTCTTGCAACAGCAGTTAAATGCTCTAATTCAAATGTGAACCAAACCTTTCCTGAGCATTACCTGCTTGTCGGAATTAGTCACATGTCCCTGTCTAACAACACAGCAGGCTGTGAAACTGTAATCTTCCCTTTTGTCCCATGAAATCATTTGTTAATTGAGGTTAAAAAGTACATTGTCCTATAGACTTATTCATCCATGTATACTCACTGCCTATATTGGAGACTGGCTGGAAATAGGAACTTATCAAATTTAGATTGATTAAATGAATGTATGGATGAAAAAAAGAATGTCAGTCTAGACTTGACTCAGATTAGAGACAACTATCATTGTTTTCTCCAGGTCTTACAGTGATTTACAAATGATTAAAGTGATAAATTAAAATTTCCCTGTCTAGTATAATAAAAAGTGGTGTTGTTGGGTAATAGAAAAGTCGGAGCTTTCCAATTTGGTAGTGAAAGAAATGCTGAATAATTGGGTTGGAGCCGAAATGGTATTATACGAAACTGGAGAAGTGACACATTAAAGAGCTCTTTCTTGGAAATTTAAGTGATCCCTCGGTCTGTGGAAACCGTAATAGCTTTTTAGAAACCCGCTGTGGCTGAGAATGAGTTGGCCATCCATGAGTGGTTACCAGCGGTCTTTCCCACAACTGCATTGCGCTGACATTAGCTACACCCTACAGTGGTAGGTTTGCACGGAGGTCATGGATGGAGGACCTTTGGTAACTGAAAAATCCCTGCACCTGCGGAGCCCATTTCTACACTGCAAGTTTAATTTTTAGACTGGCATTTCTTTTACAATACCTGTCTTACATACCGAATGATATTCCTTGTTTCTATGTTGTTCTTCTCATCACTGTGTTGTTCAAACTTATTTTATTAAAAAAACCTATCAAGAAACATAAAGGAACTCTAATTGAATATCTCATTTTAGTTTCAAAATCTAAACACAAAGTTATACCTTTTTAAAAATTCATTTCCTAATGCGTCTTCATTTAATTTTCTCATTTTATGTTAGTAATATTTCATGCATTGTGAATGTGTTTGTCTTCCCACTTAACTTGATTTTTTTCCTTATCCAATGATGTTCAAGACCGAAACAATATTAATCCTAATTAGATCACATTGAGTCTCTAATTTTTTTCATTTTTCCTTTTTCTTCTATAGTGTCAGGTTACTTACGTTCATGTCAATATTGACATTGACAGATATTGACATAATGTCAACATCTGTGATTGTGGTGGGAACATTTATTTCCTCGTGGCTTTAGAACAATTGGTGTTTATATCTAGAATCTTTTAAAACAGCAGTGCTCAAAGTGTATTCCCAGGAGCAGCAGGATTAGTATTACCTGGGAAGTTTTAGGAATAGAAATTCTCGGGCCACACCTCAGACCTGAAGAATCTAAATATCTAGGAGTGAAGCCCAGAAATCTGTATTTTAAAACATCCTCAGGCACATGAAAGTTTGAGAACCACTGCCCAAGGAGAATATAATTTTAGCATATTCTGTTCCAGTAAAATGTAGTAAATGCTTTTTATATCCAGAATATTTTCTTTTCTGTGTGCATTCAAGTAACATTACTTTATGTGCTTTTGAGTAACGTTATTAAATGACTGATGTAGAATTCTTAAAATAGGAAGCATAAACAGTATTTGAATCATTAATGTTTAACTTCTGAATTGTCCTCAAAGTACTTTTAGTTGTCTAAAAGTGACATATGTAGGTCTCCACCTTTGTCAGAACAAAATTACTAGTTGTGGATTCCAACACATCAACTAATTGGCTACCTTAAGAAGCATTTGTAACTAATAAATCCATCCTAATACATAATTGGAACAGGGGAAATGTTACAAGCACCAATGAGACAATTATAAATTTGCCGTTTGATATTGCATTTTTGTTAGGAGTGATGTGCACCACAGCCTGAGAATAAGTCAGATATTAAATCAGAGTCACCCAAAAGAAGAATGAGATAGATTACAGTTATTCATCTTCATTTGTGCTTTAGGTATTTCTGTTGCCCTTTAAGGCATTCCTCTAGTGTATTTTCTATAAATAATAATTAATGATGGTGACAAATTATGCCTGAATACACTCTAGATAACTAAGACCATGCAATAAGATTAATACTGTAGTAAAAGTAAAAGGTGTTCATTTGGAGGCAACTCTATTCAAAAACGTACAGATATGTATACACGTAATTAGCAAGGGTGGAGAAGTACCCAGTTATAGAGAATATTAGGGAAGGAATGGGAGGGATAGATAAGGTACCCTATGGAACTGTTAAAAGCATTTTCTTTACCTCCAGATGTTAAATCAATTTTATTTTCATATGAAAAGATATGGAGCTCATAAAAAATTAAATCATTAATAATTTTACAGTGGCATACCTGACAGTTCTGACAGCCACATGTGGTAGCTTAGAACTATATTCCTTTGCCAGCTAAAATATTAATAGAACATTGACTGACTATCTTTTCCACGGTCTATAAGGCCCAGAAGTTATTATGAAATTCGAGTTTGCCTTCAGGGGATTTGGTAGTTACTACACCAGCAGGTAGTTTGTGTGTATTTGCTTTCTGAAGGATGGATAATTTTTGAAGCAAAGGCAGAGAAGTCCTAATAAATCATATCTTTATGAAATATTCATTACATCTGTATATTCTTTACAAGGCTTCTGTCAAAGAAATTAAAATAAAGGATGATTAAAAAAACATTTAGTAGCAAGTTGACAAGGCACTTTTTATAAACGTAGAAGAGTTTTGGCTTCTAACTAGGAAAGTTTTCAAAAGAAATTCTGCCCGCTCTTATTAGACGAGTAGAAACGAAATCAAGAGGCAAAGCAGCCCTGGACGTCGCTGTGTTGCCTTTTTCAGAGGTAAATTATCTCCTACTGCACTCTTTTGGGCATTATCATTTTTACCACAGGCTTCATAATGTTCACTGCTTAAAGCTGATGATTTTCTGAACACAAAAGATTAATAAAGGTAGACCTTAGGTCCCAAAGGCCCTCAGTTCAGGACTATAGAAGCAAGCTGCTATGAGTGATCCATGGGTGGTGTTAAGAACAGAGATTCTGGAGCCTGACTGCCTGGGTCCATATTTCAGCTCTGATAGCAACTTTCCTTCTCTCTGCTTTAATTTCCTCACTTGTTAAATGGGAATTTTATTAGATACCTAGCTCATGTGGTTGTTTTGAGTATTAAATGAATTAATATAAGCTGAGTGCTAATAAGACGACAAAGGACTATAAATCTTGATTATTCTAAGGGATAAAAAACTACACCATCCAAGATTTCCAGATGAATTGATGAGTGCACTTGTTTTGTTTTTGTTTTGTGTAATTTAAATCTTACATTTCATCTCATATATACGTAGCTAACACACTCATGGCTTTTAGTTAGACAGAGATGAAGTGCATCACACATGCCACTCCCACCCTTTGCTCTAAGACCATCGTAAATGGCTAACCCATGGCCTAAAGTCCCAGGCTGGGTGAAATAACACTCAATTTTTTTGCTGGATGGTGCCAGTATATCACTGTCCAGCTTCTAGCCAGCCCCTCTCAGAGGATATGTACTCTCATGAATGCAATTTTCTGATTCTTAAGATTCATTTCTGGATAATTAATGACTGTCTTACCACCACTCCAGTTTAAATAGCTCATGTGCAACCTGCTGAGAAACTCTTTATTTGGGCATAGAAATTAATGACGCAGACCATTTTATTTCTCCCAAGTGCAAGGGTCTATGAGAAATAAAAGGATGGTGCTGACAGACAAAGTAAATTATAGTATCACACTGCGGCGGAATATTTCATAAAGCTTCAGTTGTCTTAGTCGTGTATTTGCTTCTGACAGTTCACTGTAATTATTGTGGAAAAGTTAAAGGCAGGAAAAAGAGAATCATTCTAGGTCTGAAAATTAAGAATGTATTTATTTAAAGCAGAATTTTATATTATACATAGAATTTGGCAAACATATAAAAGAAATTCTCCTTTCCTTAGAAAAACAGAAAGGTAACATAAAGATAAGATCCTATATTACATGGTATTTCAAAGTTATCTAAAGTTGAGTCAGAGACATAGATGCTGCAGACAGGAAATTCCTCCACATTCATAGCAAGCTCAAAGCAGTGGGCTTAATGCCCAACTCTGTGGGATCAGCTGCCACTTTAAGCTGCAAAGAACATTTAATGTGAAGCAAACAAAAATATTATCCTCTATGCTATATCAATTTCCTCTTCTGGCCTTCAACTAAGTCTAAACTAAGAGGAGAATAAAGAAGGCTATTAATAGGAGCCATTATCCTAAATTATAGAGATGCATGATTGAGTGAAAGAACACTGAAATCAGGAGATCTCAGTACATTATATGATTCCAAACTCACTGCATTGTATTAGACAGAACTTTTAGCCATAGTTATTTTATCTGAAATGGTGATTATCTAACCTACAGCACTGAGTCAGTAACAGTTATGTGGTTCTATTGTGTATTAGACATTGCCTTAAGTTCTTCTTAGGATGACGGTGAGTGTAAATAACTGATAGGCAGAACTTTTGATAATCATAAAATTTATACATTCATTAGCTGTCACCTATGATTGTCATCATCTTTCCCCACATCGTAGGAACTAGGTATGTTCACTTTGGACCTAATTAAATAGATGCTGAAGAAAGCCTTTAATTATAGGAAATCTCTGTTTTAGGATGTTGTCCATGTCAACTCTCATACACAAAGTTCTAACAACATTCCTAATGACACCACTAGACTATTCTCACATGTTAAGTCTATGACTTGTTCAAGAGACTCAATTTTACAAAATTAGCCTCAATTTTTTCTTTGCCATTGACTGTTTTTACACTGTATTTTAATTTGCAGAACAAAGTTATATCTAGAATAGAATTTTAATATGAATAAGAGATCATTCGCTTTTTAAAACAACCTTTAGCAATTTGACAGTTCAAAACATAAAGAATAAATATCAATGAAAAGAAAATAAAATTATGGTTCAGCTATTTATCAACACTTTCATACCTTGTCTTTAAAAACCTAAATATAGATTCTAACTTCATGAGAAAACACTTTCTTTCACACCTTGGACTATGCCAGTGTGAATGGCTTTCTTTTTAAATCTCTGAAATTAGAATTGAAAAGAAAAAAAATATATATATATATATATATATACACACACACACACACACATATTTAATTTTGCTAGTTAAAAAGTAAGCTTGCTAGGGGTTGGCCTGGTGGTGTGGTGGTTAAGTTTGAGTGCTCTGCTCTGGCGGCCTGGAGTTCACAGGTTCAATCCTGGACAGGGTCATACACACCGCTTGTCAAGCCATGCTGTGGCAGCATCCCACATACCAAAAATGGAGGAAGATTGGCACAGATGTTAGCTCAGAGTCAATCCTCCTCACCACAAAAAAAAAAAAAAGTAACCTTGCTAATATATGGGTTATGTTGCAGGTAAATTTATCACTGCCACTTCTTTTGATGGACAAACAAGAAATTTTTCATTGGCTTCTTCCTCTCAAAAATATCAACCAGCACAGTTTTAGACAACCCTGTTTTCTTGGGTAAATTTCACAGGTCTCAACACAGATGTCTAAGAAATGCAGTCAGTTTTTAGAGTTATATGGTTGTCTTTAAGACATATGTGTATATACATAGATGATTGTTGACAGTGAACATACTTTTTAGTTAAAATAGGAAAGAATTCTGCTCCTAGTCTTCAAAGTAAAGAGCAATCAAGGAGCAAGGAACTAAATTTTTATTATACAGAGTGTTAATTTTTATTCTCTTATTTGTTAATTTATCTTTTGAAAACATGCCCATAGATGAGTTCATTAATTGTTCAAAATAAATATAATTTCAATTCAAGGCAAACTATGTCTTTAGAATATCAACTACCAGTTATTACAGAGAAGAGGTAATATAAAATGCCAGTTTTCTCATTTACGTGTTTTACTTTTGTGACTTTCAACCTTCCTTAAATCATAGTATGTATTTAAAGCGTAAATCCAGACGGCATCCAGCACAACATTTGGTTTAAAACCCAGGTTTCCAATGACTTTATCTCTCATCCAGCCAAAGGCTAGCTGCTGGTGTCTGCCATTGTGCATATGTTCTCCTCAACTCCCAACTGAGAAAACATGCCTGACAGCATTTCCCTGCCTGAGATTATATTAAAAATCCAGACCTATGCTAGCAGCATGAGTTCCAGTTGATTATTGTTCTAGATCTGTGACTTCTAAAGATATAAATGCTTGCTTTTCAATAGGCATACATAAGAATTATCATGAAGGCAAGATTTAGTAACAATAATATACATAGCGCTCTATCGAGATTGAATTGGAACACACATATTAAGCTCTCTTAAACAATGTGGAGCAGAACACATAAGAGAGGCCACAAACACTACTGCACATCGGCATTGCTGTGCTTGCATCCGCCACCTATTCTAATACTGCCGATGTCAATATTACTGAAGTTTCTGGGGAAGATTTGCCACATCATGTCTTGATGTAGATTTGTTTTTATATTTTACTCTAAAAGATAAAATAAACCTCCATGTGACAACAAAAGGAAGCATTAAAAAAGCCCTCAAAAGTAATAAAAGTGGTTGAAGTTAATTCAAATGAAGGATTTTTTTAAAAAGATACCTGCACAACACTTCAGGTTAGAAAAGCACATTGGAAGTTGACTAAAACCATGTCTACATGACCTGAATTGTGACCTTGGCCTAACACTTCAAGGCTGGGAAACATTTTTCATTTAGGAGGCAGCCTACTCTATTTTTGAGAGCTATATCTGATAGAAAGTTCAGATTTTGTACTGAACCAAGATCTGAACGCCGATCTGTATGTTTTAGTAACCAACCTCAATATCCAATTGCTCTATCACACAATAAGCTTTCAAATGCTATATGACTAGTGTCATGTCGCTGCACCTATGTGTTTCAAAGCAAACTCCTTGTCACGCCTCATGCCCTCCATTATAGCTCATGGTTCAAGGTTTCTAGGTCTTTCATCAGTTATCAATTGCATTTAATAAACTTCGTTTGTCAAAGTTCATCTTATGATGTTTCAAAAGTTGGATTTCCCTCTTTTGTGTTGAGAGACACTTATTCTATTGTAGGGTAATGCATTTTTGTCTAATATCACTATCTGTGCTCCAAAATACCATCTGAAACAATGAGTTCTCCAATACTCGAAGAATTCATGTAGAAACTTGATATGAGAGTAGGTAGAGGATTCAATTATGGAATATATGGCACATTATTGAACTGCATATTAATAAAAGCCTATAGTATATATTTTTTACATATAGCTTTTTCACTCAACTTCATATTTGTGAACTACGTCCATATTTTTCTTAGTAGGAGGTCATTACTTCTCACTCATTATATGAATATACCTAAATTTATTTATCCCTTCTATTTTTAATGGGCATTTGGTGTGTTTCTAATTTAATGCCTGTATAAATAGTGCTACTATGATATTTATTTATATGTCTTTGCATATAGATTTAAGACTAGAATTTCTGTCGGCTGCCTACCAAGTAGAATTGTTGAATCCCATGGGATGGTTATATTGCCCAGGAGTTTTCCAAAGTTGTTGAGCAAATTTATACTCCCAGAAGGGTAGGGCTGAGGTGTTATATTGGGATTAACTAAATATGATAGTAGCAACCTCAAACATAAAATGTCTCATATAGAATAGAATTTTATTTTTTGCTCATTTAACCATACTGGAGAAATAAACAGGATAGTGGAACAAAACTTCAGTGAGGCATTCAGGCTGATGAAGTGTCTGTCAGCTTCAACAAATGGATTTTAAGCGGTCCCTGAGTATCTGTTATTATCTAAATTACATGTAATATCAAAAAAGAAAAATGAAAAATAGAGCATGAAAGGTAAAAAGCATGGTCTCATGTTCAATGACACAATCAGGCTCAATAACATAAATATATTTTTTATCTAAAGGTATAGAATTCAGTGTTTTATCTCCTGTAGCACTTTCATAGCAAAACTCTTCAGAATCAGATGAACCAGATTGACTCTCCAGTCTTAATACTTATTAGCTGGGTAAACGAGCTTTGCATGTTTTCAGGTTCAAGTATTACAGTCAAATAAGATAATTTATTTTTTGAAATTTCAAAACCATAGACAGATGTTTTCTCATATCTTTTGTGTAACCAAGAGGCATCCATACATAATACAACTATGTAAGTATCAGTTTCTCATGCTTTTATTTTCTGACTGCTCTGGGCAGCGTTATAGAAAAGAGGGGGAAGAAATGTTAATCTGCCTTAAAAAATGAAGTTTGGGAATATTAAATTGTCAACAACTTATTCAGAAACATAAAAAAATAAAATCAACAATTGATTGTGGTTCATAGGATGATACAGCCTATGTTCATTTTCTATGATTTACAGGCTTCTTCTCATATAATAAAGGGAAGGTGAAATTTAACACAATGAGGTAAATGATGTGCAAGGAGACACACCTGAGGGATACATGGGAGTAACTGAATGCTTGTGTTCCTGGGTGAATAGCGTGAAGGAGAACGGTGGGAGAGAAAGACACTTGAGATTTACTCTTGCTGCTCTCTTCTCAATTTTTGAGTCCAACGGAAAACAATTTTCTCTAAGGTAAACTTTGAGTGAAAATCAGTTCTGGATTGTGTTACTAATCACTTTACCAAGAGCATTTGGAGCTCTGTCTGCAATGTTTTAATGCACAAAATAAAAGATATTATTTTTATAGCTTAATCTCATAAGGTCAATTAATGCCTTCCCTCCAGACTGACACTTTGCACATTAGTATTAACACTGCTGTCCTTAAACGACCAACAGGAGCCTGTAGTGCAGCAAATTGTTGATGGCTAATAAAGCACAACGTTCAGCTGCTGCCTGAGGACAGGATTCAGAATGGCGTATCAAAGCATAACCACATTTGCTCTTTTTGGAACAAGCTGCTTTACTTAAAAATTAAAACACTTTCATCTATGTCATTTTAATGTCTAGATTAGATTTATGGTTATTCAAAACTGGATAAGTTGTTCAGTTGTATATGTGTGTGTAACATTAAAATTCTTGTAATGTGTCTGAAGAGTTTAATCTGAGAGGGATTATTGATTAGGAAATTGCTAATAATTAATAATAGGAGTTGGCCAACCTCAATTGCCAAATGAACCAGAGTTAGTTTAAATTTATTGGCTAGTTTGTAGTCACTATGCAAATCCTCCATAAGAGAATACCACAAATGGAATCTGCCTCATTACACATAGAGGATAGACAGATATAGATAGATTGACAGATAGGAAGATGGATAGACAGACAATACATAGATACATAGACAGATATATTGATAGCTGAGAGAGAGAGAGCGAGATACAAATTCTGTATTCTATCAAAGATTCATATTCCCTTCTTTTTCATGGTGAGATACCTTTTCCCTGAAGGTACAAATTGCTTGCTTAGTAGCAGCCATGAAATTTATTCTAAAAATTTTCTTTATATTGATGATAAATTTAATCAATAAACAGTAATTAATGCTCTCTGAACAAGCAATCTTTCAATATGTTGATATGCATTATAAATGGCTTCCTGAAAGACGTAACTTTTGTGTGCTAATTTAGGGGGAAGAAATCATAGGTAGACAGCGAGGACACACAGAACATTCTAATGCCGAGTCTACAGCTAGAGGAAAGGCATTCCTGGAAAAGAAATAACTTTAGGGATTGAAAAACAAAACAACTTGAAGAAGCCAAGCGTCCAGATGAAAAATAGTAATATCAAATACAGAAACATAGAGAATAAATGGGTTTTGTCTTCTAATTGTAGGATTTTGTCCATTTATATTCAACGTAATTATGAATATAATAGATTTTGATCTGGCATTTTATGATGTGCTTTCTATTTTTCCCACTTGCTCTGTTTTTTCTCTCTCTCTTCTCTTATCTCCTTTTGGATGAGTCAAGTATTTTTTACTATTTCATTTTACTTTCCCTTCTATAGTATGTTAGTACTACATTCTTTTACTAGTATTGTTACTATACAACCTTGCCTTACTAAATCTAATATGAATTATTATGTTTATCCTTTCTTGACAAAAAACAATAGACAGTTACAAGAGATACTTTAAAAATAAAGACCTAGAAAGTTTGAAAGTAAAAGATGGAATAAATATTCCATATAAACCCTAACTAAAAAAAAAAAAAAAATCAGTGTAGCTATACTGATTTCAGAATACTGATTATTTCTAAGTATGCTTGCATATATTCATCACAAGACATACACAAGAGTGTGCATGATGGCCCTCCTTTTAATGCTATCAAAATAAAAGCTTTCTCCAAAAAAAACCCCATCAACACTATAATAGATAAATTGTGATATATTCATAAATGCAACAACTATGTAACAGTATAAATTAAAAACCTACTAGTAAATCATCATCATGG
Source organism: Equus quagga (assembly GCF_021613505.1). Taxonomy (NCBI): domain Eukaryota; kingdom Metazoa; phylum Chordata; class Mammalia; order Perissodactyla; family Equidae; genus Equus; species Equus quagga. Next base: position 19,900,477 of record NC_060268.1, read on the forward strand.
ATAAATCTTACAAATATAATATTGAGTGAACAAAGCCAGTCGTTAAAGAGCCCACACTGTGTGATTCCATTTACATGGAGTTTAACAGGCAAACGAATCTATCAATCTGTCTCATTTTGAAGTCAGAATAGAAGTTTTTTAGGGCGGGGAATCTGTGATTGGAAGAGGGCAAATAGTAAAGGGGAATTTTTATGGTACTGGTAATTTTCTATTTCTTGATCTGGGAGGAGGTTTCATGGAGGTATTCATTCTTTTTATTTCATTGAGATTTATACTTATGATTTGTGTGTGTGCATATACCTTCAATAAAAATATGACTATAATCATACGGTACAATTCAGAATTTCAACGAAATTTGTATTAGCTGTACATTTTTTAATTAGAAAATGAAAGAGTTGATAGAAGTGTCAAGGACTAATTGCCCTGAGGAACTCAAGGGTGGGTTTGGAAGCATTTAACCGTTTTTGCAAATTTTTCCCCTTTTGTTATGTTAAGGAAATGCAATCACTAACCACCCAGACCAAGCCTCACTACAGGAGCTACACCTATGACCTTCGCCTTATTTTTAATGCTAAGATCTCTCCAGGAGGCGCTTACGCCTTATTCCCCAAACCTGCAGTGTCTGCGGAAGCATGATTTCCAAATGAGCCTGAGTAAGCGAATACCCACCCACCTCTCCCTTTTGAATGTTCATTCCTTGTTGGAAATGGATGACCCTGCTCCCCTTTGTTCAGGGACACTATGACTTTGGGAATGATTCCTCATGGTCTCCTATTTGCTGCAAATATACTTTACTTTGTGAGTCAACTCCTTCTGGTGGAGACTCTGATTTAACTCGCCAGAAGGTGAACCCACTTTGGTTTTGGTAACACAAGTATATATACTTAACTTGTCTGTACTCAAAAAGAAATTAAGCGTATATATTTGGGAAACAATGTGGTATAAAAGAATTATGAACTAATAAAATTTGTATATTTCAGTAAAGGAAGGAAGAAAAACAATGGATTTCTGGAAAGAGGACTTATCATCATTTAACTATTAACAAAATAGGAAAAAATTAAAGAGCATTAATCACATGCATTTTTGAGTACCTATAATGTGTAGTATATGCATTGGAAACATAAGCACTTTAAAATGCTTGTGACTTCAACTAACTTAGAGGTTATTGGGAAAACTGACATGTAAGCAAGCAATTACAACACAATGTTTCCATTGATATCGCTGCGGGGTCGGTGAGCCTAGGAGTCGAAAGAAAGATTTCTTGGACTCTCAAGATCTGGCAGTAGTGCTCTTTTATTTAGAGAATAGTGTGGAATAGCATCGGGACAGGACCCATGGGCAGGCAGAGCCGCTGCTGCTGCCGCCGCTTCTGCTGCCCCCGTTGGCATGGGGACAGGACCCACGGGCAGTCAGAGCTCCTGCTGCTGCTGCCCCGAGTTGAGGGTTAGGGCTAATTTTATAAAGCATGGGTATGTGAGTCATCTCTTTACAAGACAAAGGAAAGAACATGAAAAAAAATTAAAATGGTATCAGTGCAGGTGGGGTCTGGACATTGGGTGATCCCATGACTTTTAGACAAGAATCAAATCGGATTAAGTAAAGGTCAGAAGCCACCACCCTAAATCAGTTACATGAGATTGCCAGACAGCAACCAACTTAAGTTCTTGCCTTCCCCATTAAGAGTTTCTAGGGATAAGGTCATCTCTCTTCTTCTTCCTGGTACAGAGAGGGAGGCACCTTTTACAGATAGAGATTTACCTTACAAATGTAAATGTGTCCCAGCAAGGGGAAGTTCCATTCCCCAGAGCCTCCCTTCCTGTCCCTGTTATCAAAAGCAATCAGCCCCAAACAATCCTGATGCCAAAGAGACATATCTTGGGGTGGCCAATTTCAGGTCCCTACAAGGTCATCCCCCCTTCCTTCACAAATGCAAATATCTCTCAAAGGGCAAGCAAATTCCAATCCTCGGAGGTTGTTTCTCATCTGCAGTTTTTTAAAATTAACCAGCCTAAAATCCTCATCAGTTATTACATCCAATACATACATGATAAAATATGCATATAGTTGCAGAATAACAGCTATTGGAGCCTCAAGAAGTCACCAGTGATTTGAGAGAGAAAGCAGCTTTCTTCCTCACGTTCTGAAAAGGAGTAATCAGAAGTTAAACATTGTGAGAATAAGGAATGGCAGAGTTTTGAGCAACCATGTGGTGTGAGGGAATTTTAATAAAATTACTACAAAAATACAGACGCGAGGAAAAATAGTGCATGTAATGTCAGTTTAGGCAACTTTTTAATATCCACGTGAACATATTTAACATCACCTTCTGTTTATCAATGCTGAGAACTAGAAAATATTTTTAAATGTGTTTAGAGATTCTATTTTAACCAGATTGTTTCTCTCTATAGTCAAAATAATCTACGGAATTCTGTGACCTATTTTACAGTCCTGATAATTCATGTAATGGAAGCAACTTTCCAATTTACTGAAAATCTGTGGGAAACTACAGAACAACAACTTTAATTAGCCGTTCTCCATAATGACAGCCTTAAATGTATGTGGGATCTGGAACAAACATCTAATCCAACCTTCCACAAATATTATTTAGAGGATAATGATGGCGACCATTGATGATCATATTGGTGATAAAAACACTTTTCCTGGAAGCCTACTATACTCTAACCATTCTGCCTACTTTAATCGCTCTGCTCTGTGAGTGGAGTTCAGAGATGTTGAACATCTTTCCCAAGTTTGCACAGTTAGCAAGCATAGGGACAATTTTTGAATCCAGCTATTTTTGACACCATAGCCTATGCTCTGATTTACTACATTTCTACATGCTAGATGCTGTGCTAATTTTGAACTTGGAACATGATTTTTCACTTTTGTTAAAAAGTTAAAAAGCCTTTTGAAGGGTGTTTAACTCAGACTTCCCAAAACTCTTTGGCCATGGGATTATTTTGCATTTTTTTAACATAGTGGTGCTAGGTTCATGCCCAGGATCCAAACCCACAAACCCCAGGCCATCAAAGCAGAGCGTGCAAACTTAACCACTATGCCATCAGGCTGGCCCCTCCAAATGTTATTTATACTGCTATCCTAATTATGAAAAAAGTGAATACATATGTACACTGTATATAATGTTTGTGTGTTTTAAATAGATTTTAAGAGAGCTTTTTTAAAATTCAGATATAATAGCATACTGTAAAGTGTACAAATAATAGGTTTAAAAAATATATGCCCATATACCTGAAGCGGAGCAGAATAGACCACCTCAAATTATGCCTCTTTGGCATAAGGATTATTTTGAGCTCATTGTTTTTGAGAAACTGCAGGCACAAGAGAAACTGAAAATTGAGTAGAAGATAACTTTTTGTAAGAGACATTTATATTTATAAGGGCTCCATTTGTAAAGGTGTCTGCCTCTCTGTACCAGGAAGAAAAAGATGATTCTAAATCTCTAGAAACTCTTATTGATGGAAAAGGCGTGGACTTAAATCTGCATATCAACCATAGCCTTTTTTTTTTTTTCTGAGGAAGATTGGACCTGAGCTAACATCTGTTGCCAATCTTCCTCTTTTTGCTTGAGCAAGATTCGCCCTGAGCTAACATCTGTGCCAACCATCTTCTATTTTCTGTGTGAGTCACCACCACAGCATGGCCACTGACAAGTGGTGTAGGTCTGTGCCCAGGAGCTGAACCTGGGCTGCCAAAGTGGAGCACACTGAACTTAACCATTAGGCGACAAGGCCAGCCCCAACCATACCCGTTTTTACTGTGCTTTGCCTCATAACCTCCCATAACTGGCTTCCCGAGACCCTAAACATCTTCTTCTGTCCTTAGCTGGAGATGGTATTTAAGGCAATGTCTTGAACCTTTGCAAAGAGTTACTGAGTTTCCTGGGTGTCTCTCATGCATACAGGAAGTGTACATGCTATTGAACTTTCATTTGATTTTCTCCTATTTATCTGTCTTTTATTACAGGGGGGCTTCAGCCAAGAACCTAGAAGGGTAGAGGGAAAATTATTTTTCCTCCTCAACATACCCAACACCTCAATAAATTTATAGATTATTAACATCACCATAAAAAGTTCCTTGCATCTTTTCCCAGTCCATTCTTTTCTTGACTATAGGCACCCACGATTCACTTTATAATCCTTATGGTGTAGTTTTGTCCGTTCCTAAACTTCATATAAACGGAATCATAAACTGTGTGCTCTTTGGATCTGATTTCTCTTGTTCAATGTGATGTTTTTATAATGTCTCCATGTGTTTGTGTGTGTCAGTACCTTGTTATTTTACATTACAGGGAAGTATTGCTTGTGTGAATAAACCACAATTTGTTTATTCATTCTCTGGTTGATAGACATTTGGGTATTTTCCAGATTTGGGCCATTATGAATAAAGCTACCATAAGCATTTTTTTTTTCCTGAGGAAGATTAGCCCTGAGCTAACTGCTGCCAATCCTCTTTTTGCTGAGGAAGACTGGCCCTGAGCTAACAGCCATGCCCATCTTCCTCTACTTTATAAATGGGACACCTGTCACAGCATGGATTGCCAAGCAGTGCCATGTCCGCACCCAGGATCTGAACTGGCGAACCCTGGGCCACCCAAGTGGAATGTGTGCACTTAACCACTGCGCCACCGGGCCGGCCCCAGAAGCATTCTTATACAAGCCTTTTAGCAAACATATGTTTTAATTTTTTGGATGTAAATTCCTGAGAGCAGAATTGCTAGATTTAAGATTGGCGTATGGTTAACTATTTTCCAAACTCTTTCCACAGTGGCTGTAAAATGTTACATTTCAACCAGGAATATATGAGAGATTTAATTGCTCCTTATTCTACTCTTCATTTGGTATTGTTTGTGTTTTAAGTATCCTATTGGAAATGTAATAGAATCTCATTGTGATTCCAATTTATACGCATTTCCCTAATATCTACTTATATTGATTATCTTTTCATGAGCTCATTGACTATTTGTATGCATACATTTTGTGTGTGTGTGTGTGTGTGAACTGTCCAAATGATTTTTCCCTTTTGAAAACTGGGTGATGTTCCTTTTTATCAGTGAGAGCAGACAATCTTCGGTGGGACATGCACAATATTTTACCACTAAGTATGATGTTTGCTGTAGGATTTTTATGTCTTCTATCAAATTGAGGTAATTTCCCTCTAGTCCTAGTTTGCTGAGAGTTTTTAACATGAAGAAGGACTGATTATTGTCAAACATTTTCTTCCATGTCTACTGAGATAAGCATATGGGAGATTTTTTGCCTTTATTCTATCAAATGTGTCAAAATACGATTGATTTTGGAATACAAAACAAATCTTGCATTCCTGCAATTAACCCCGCTTAGTCAAAATTATTTTTCATTTTTACATCTTGCTGAATTCAATATGCTAATATATTCTTAGGGATATTTGTGTCTATGTTCATAAAGATTATCTATGAGTTTCTTTTCTCACAAGTTCTTGGAAATATTTGATATTAGTTTTATGATGATTCATAATAAATTGGTAAATAGTCCCTCCTTAATTTTCTGAAATAACTAACAATCACTTCTTTACTAAATATTTAAAATAATTTTCTAGTAAAGATATCTTGACCTAGTGTGTTGTTTCTGTAACTGTTTTTAAATATTCTGAAAATACAAAATTTAAAAAAAGATATTAGCTATGCTCTACAGTAGACCAAAAATAACCTAATAAAATATACGAATTTGAAAGCACTTTATACAAACTCTAAAGTGTTCTGTGAGTAGATCAAAGAATGAATCACAAAGAAAACTGGGGAAAGTTTGAATTGAATGACAGAGAACACACAATACACACGGGATACAGCTACAGTAGTGATAAGATGAAATTATTTAGCTTTAAGTGCTTATATTAGAAGATACAAGAAATAAAACAAAAATCAGTGATTAAAAATTCTACTTAAGAAACTGACAAAAGAAGGGCAAATTAAGTCAAAGTAAGAAGAAAGACGAAATAAGAAAGAGCAGAAATTAGTGAAACAAAACAAACAACAGAAAGAAGTCACCACAAGTTGGTCCTTTAAAAAAATTAATAAAATTGATAACCACTTAAAAGACTGGTAAAGAACAAAAGAGTTAAAAACACAGCTTGCCAAAATCAAGAAGGAAAGAGGCAACAATATCCCAGATCATTTCCTAAGAAGGAAACATTGTGAATGAATGTATCTCAACAAATTAAACAACGTAGTTGAAAATTAAAAAGCTCCTGAAAACCCAACTTAGATAAAGTAATACGAAAATAACTGGAGATATTAAAGAGTCCCATATCCATTTCATATCTATAGGATTTCTAATGATCTGTGTTTATAGTTTGAATGGATTGCTGAGATTCACTGTTTGTCAATTCTTATCATTTTCATGTTTAAATTACATAGATATTTATAATAACTGTATAAAATTTCTTGTCTTTTGGTTCCAATATTTCACGTTTCTATGGGTTGGTTTCTGTTGATTGTTTTTGCTTTTTTGCTTCTTCACATTTCTTACTTTATTTTATTGTATAATGCACAATTTATATAGAATGAGAGTGACAATAGAGGGATCCTGTTTTATCATTTTGTTTTCGTTATTTTTTTCTTACAGTTAAAAGGATCTCTGCTTTACACGTCAATGCTAAAGTGAGAGAGCAATAATTCAAATTTCACCAACTCTTGAGTAGATGTGCTACGAGAGCCACAGCTTCAAGAAGATTGAGCTCATTTTGGTTAGCCCAACTCCTATACAACCATATCACTTCTGCTACTCCTGGTGCAACTCTGCTTCTGTTGCTACTATAGATGTCCAGTGGTTACCTTTTTTGGCTAGCGTTTCAGCCTGGAGCCTGGAGGGAGGTGAGCAGGAAGAATGAGTTTGGAATCAATAGTTCCAAGAACCATGACAATGTACAAGACTGCAGTTTCGTTCTGTTTTCAGTCCCATCTTAACTTGCCATTTCTCTGCAAAATTTTGGAGAGGAGAGGGGTGTGGAAGATTGCTACTTTGAGCTAATTGTTGATGCATTTGAGTTTTCCAGATACAAGATCAATCTCTCCTGCCCGAGTCGTTACCAGCACCTCCACTGACCTCTTTTCCACTCACTGGGTCTTCCGTCCATGGAACACCTTCACTTGCACCAGCTTTTGCAACCAGAAGCTAACATGGCTTGCGACGAACCTAGGAAGGACTCCACTCGCTGGCTAGCCGTTTCTCAAGGCTTTATCATGTCCACTGCTCATAAATAATTACATAGCTTTATATGACTTTAATATTATGCAGATTTTTCTGGGTCTTCCCTGTCTTTCTAAATCCTCAGCTGGAAGTGGAAGCCTAATTCATTTTTCTCTGCTACTTTCTTCTGCATTTAGTGGAAAGACAGACACTTGGACACACATGTGCGTGTGCACACACACACGTAAACACTATCCTAGAGCCGGTTTGTAATGCATTTACGTTTCCTTTTGCTCCTTTTGTTTTCTCATAATTTCAAATGTCTTGACCAAATTTCTCATTTGAAGGAAACAATTTGTTTTTAATTCCTTGCCCAGCTTTCAAAACAAATTTTTAATGTTGAATTTCCCTTTTATGCCAGCACCCTTAATAGATATACAATAAAATATGATTAATATGCATCTTAATAGATAGACATAGAAATCTGAACTCCATTGATTGAAATAAAGATATCCTTATGATCCTCCAAAACTCATGGGATGGTGTTAAATATTAAAGCTTCTTTTTATTTTGTTTACTAAACTTTGCTTCTTCTCAGAATGCCTGTACTGTTTCCCATATGAAGGTTTCAGGAGAAGTTTCAGACAATTTTTTATATCAAATGGTGAATTTTCCCACCAATAAATATGTTGGTTATGATAAACAATAATGATTAACTAATTTTTAACAAATATGTTGGTTATGATAAACAATAATGAAAAACTAATTTTTCAACAGTTCTTAAAATTTCAGTTCAGATAAACATTCAGAATTATTTTACTTATAAATTGCATTTTTCCAAGGCATTTACACATTCTGACAACTATGTACTTTTGAATAAAATTTTGACTGCTTGAAAATGACAGCAGAGAAAATCGAAACCCCAAAAATCCACAAAATCCTTAACCGACTTCACAATTTTACAAAGTTCCATTTTTTCATACAGCCTATATTTATTCTGTTTTTGAAAGATATTTTTATCAGTTGATTTTCATATCAAATGAACTTTCTATACTTTGATGGGGTAACAACCCAAACCCTGGTCTTTCTCTTTCTTCTTATCTGGAACATATATATGATGGCTGAGAAAGATCACCCATCTTGTGATGATGAAGAAACAAACACAAATTGAACACAATCTTTCAGAAAGATGGGATGATTGGGGACAATGCTGCTATCTTAGAGCCACTATACTGGCTCCAGACTACCTACAACAAATCCTTCTTGTGAGAAAAACGCATAAGCCACTATTTAAATAAATAATCAGCTGAATACACTTCTTAACTGATACAAATATTTTAAAGCACTAATGAATTAAACACACAAATATGGAAAAATTTCCTATCACTCTATCTACTGTAAAATTTGAAATTGTCTTTATGGATCAGTGACTTATTTAATGCTCTTTCACTCCTGAGTCCACATTGTAAATTAAAATTATGCCAGGGTGGAAGAACAGCCAATTTAAAATTATGATCTAAATTTGCACTTGAATTTTGACTAACAGTGAGATCTCTCATTACCTATCCTCTCTAAAGGAATAATATTTATGCAATTTAGGAATGTACAGAATAGCCTGTCCTTCTCATAAGGGTAGAATATCCAGGGTACATTTAATGCATTTCATTTTTTTGAAGGAAAAGAGACCTTAATAACATAGACTCAAACATTTGGTTTAAAAAATGAAAGAAGCAATATATCACAGATGGGCATTTGGATTTACTCCCAACATGCAAAGTACTTAGAAGTTGACACTCCTGTCTTTACAATAAGAAAAAGCTAAACAGTTTGAAAATCAATGACTTTTCTGGGACATATCAGAGAACTGAGATTGCAAAGTAAATAGCAATTTAAAATTAAGAGAGAAGGCAAATCAGCCAGATACAGCTGGAGCTAAACCTTATAGGAACAACTTAAGTGCTAATTTTGACTAATTACTGGAGGCTGAGTTTGGATTAGTGTGAGGCGAGAAGCTCCTGTGAGGCAGTTTTATGGATACCCCCAAACTTTCATAGGTTTTATCTCCAAGAACCCTGCTGAGTTCTCATGGTAAAGACTGAGAAGGATCCTTTAGGCTTCGAACAGGGCAACGGAAAGAGTAATGATGATGAAATATAACAAGTGCCTTCCTCATAGCAAAGACTTACAGCCAAGGGTAAAAGACATTACCACAGCCTTAGCACCTCTGGGGGAGGGCATTCTTCCTGTCTAATCTTCTTGTCTCACTTAAGTGGAGGAAACAAAAGATATACTACAGGAGAAATATTTGTAAAGGTCATAAAAGTTTATAGGCCTACTAAAAGACTGAGATTTAATTACAGTCATGCATCATTTAATGAAGGGGACACTTTCTAAGAAATGCATTATTAGGCAATTTTGTCATTGTTCAAATATTCTAGAATATGCTTACACAAACCTGAATGAAATAGCCTACTATACACCTAGGCTATATGGTACTAATTTTATGGGATCGCTGTCATCTATGTGGTCCATCATTGACTGAAGCATTGTTATGCAGTGCATGACTATATAACATTATAGAATGTTTTCCCTCCCTCACACTTTAAAACTTAAACCAACAGGAATCCAGTGTAATAACTGGGGATTACAGCTGAAAGAGTAGCAAGAAGCAGACATTCTTTGAGGAGGAATACTTAGGAAAGCCCCAAAACAAGAGAGGAGACAAAACCAAGGACGCTAGAGGAATTTGAAGCTTCTGACAGCTAGAGTTATAGCAAACATTAAACAGAGCCCAACTCCTAGCCAGATTAACATTTATCCTCAGATTAAAGTCTATTTACTTCAGTACCTATTACTGATACAACACGTCTGGCTTTCAATCAAAAAATTACAAGTCATGATAAAAGGCAAGAAAAAAGCATAGTGTGAAGAGGCAAGAGATCATCAGAACAAGACTCATTGGTGACACAGATTTTGTAAGTATCAGACAGGGAATTTAAAATAACTATGATTAAATATTAAGGGCTATAATGGAAAAAGTAGACAACAAGCAAGAACAGATGGGTAATATAAGCAGAGAGATGAAAACTCTAAGAAAAGATCAAAAGAAGATGCTAGAAATCAAAAGAACTGTAGGAGAAATGAAAAATGTCTTTGATGAGTTCATTAGCAGACTAGACACAGTTGGGAAAAGAATCAGTGAGATTTAAGATAGTTAAGAGAAATATTTCAAACTAAAATGCCAAGAGGAGAAAAGATACAAAACAGAACATCCAAGAACTGTGGGACAATTCCCAAAGTTGTAACAAACGCGTAATTAGAATACTAGAAAAAGAGAAAGAGAAGAGAGGATAATAAATAACTGAAGCGGTAATAGTGAAGAAATTTGAAAACATAATCACATGAGCCAAACCACAGTTCTGGGAAGCTCCGAAAATGTCCAGCATGATTATCATGCCAAAATTCAACAATTAGGCATAACATATTCTGTCTGCAGAAAATCAAAGATGAGGAGATCTTGAAAGAAGCCAAAGATAAAAAATATATTACCTGTGGAGGATCAAGGATAAGGACAGTAGCCCACCTCTGGTAAAAAAACACACAAGCAAGAAGAGAATGGAATGAAATATTTAAAGTGTTGAAAGAATAAAAGTGTCAACTTAAAATTCTATTTCTAGCAAAATTATCCGCCAAGTGAAGGAGAAATAAAAGTTTTACCAGACAACCAAAACCTGAGGGAATTCATTGCCAGCAATCTCACCCTGCACATGTGTTAAAAGAGGTTCTTCAGGGAGAAAGAAAATGACATATTTCAGAAACTTGTGTCTGAATAAATAAAGGAAGTATGAGGGTAAAGCAAAATATTTTATTTTTTCTTATTCTATATTGATCTAAACTATAACTGTTTGTTATAAACAATAGAACTATAAAGTAATAAGAGCAGGAATGTATTGGGTGATTATAGCTGGATATGAATAAATAAAATGAATGAAAGCAATATTGTAAGGAATGAGAAGGAGAAATTGGCAATACTCTGTTAAGGTACCTTAGCTTGTGAAGTGGTATAGTGTTATTGAAGGTGATCTTGGATGAATTAAAAACGTATATGCGGAACTAGTTAAAAAAGATAAGTTCATACATTGAGTGACTTTGGTTTTGATGGTGATTTTTTAAATACAACCTCAAAAGCTTGATCTGTAAAGGAAAAAATTGATATTAGGCTTTATTAAAATTAAAAATTTCTGCTCTGTGAAAGATCCCACCAAGAGAATGAAAAGACAAGTCACAACTTGGGAGAAAATATCTGCAAAACACACATCTGATAAAGGACTGGTATCCATAATAAACGAAGAACTCTTAAAACTCAACAATAAGAAAAGAAACAACTCCAGGCCAGCCCTGTGGCCAGGTGGTAAAAGTTCTGCATGCTCCACTTTGGTGGCCTGAGTTGGCGGGTTCATATCCCAGGCGTGGACCTACTTCACTCACCAGCCATGCTGTGGAGGTGTTCCACGTACAAAATAGAGAAAGATTGGCACAGGCATTAGCTCAGGGCTGATCTTCCTCAAGCAAAAAAAAAAAAAGAAAAACAAGAGGAAGATTGCCAAGGGATGTTATCTCAGGGCGAATCTTCCTCACCAAAAAAAAAGAAAGAAAGGAAACAACTCAATTGAAAAATGGACAAAGTTGGGGCCAACTTGGTGACATAGTGGTTAAGTTCGTGCACTCTGCTTTGGTGGCTCAGGGTTCAGGGGTTCAGATCCTGGGTGTGGACCTACACACAGCTCATCAAGCCCTGCTGTGGTAGCACCCCACATACAAAATAAAGGGAGACAGGAACAGATGTTAACTCAGGGACAATCTTCCTCAAGCAAGAAGTGGAAGATTGGCAATGGATGTTAGCTCAGGATCAATCTTCTTCACCAAAAAAGCAACAACAAAAAAAACAACAAATGGACAAAGGGGCTGGTCCCATGATGTAGTATTTAAGTTCATGCTCTCTGCTTGGCGGCCCAGGGTTTGTGGGTTCGGATCCCGGGTGTTGACCTATGTACGGCTTATCAAGCCATGCTGTGGCGGCATCCCACAGACAAAATAGAGGAAGATTGTCACAGATGTTAGCTCACCAACAATCTTCCTCAAGCAAAAAGAGTAAGATTGGCAACAGATGTTAGCTCAGGGCCCATCTTCCTCAAAAAGAAATGGAGAAAGGATCTGAACAGAAACTCCACCAAAGAAGATACACTGATGGAAACTAACATTTTAAAAGATGCTCAACATAATTTGTCATTACAGAAATGCACATTATAACAATGGTGAGATATCAGGATAAGCCTATTTGAATGGCTAAAGTTCATAGACAACATTACCAAATTCTGGCTAGGATGCAGAGCAAGACTACCTCTCATTGCCTGTGGGAATCTAAAATGGTACAGCCACACTGGAAGATAGCTTGCAGTTTCATGCAAATCTAAACATAGTCTTGTCATACTGTCCAGCAATCATGCTCCTACGTATTTACCCAAATGATATGAAAACTTATACCACGTAAAAACCTACACACAAATGTTTACTGCAGCTTTTTCATAATCACCAAAACCTGACAGCAACCTAGATGATCTTAATAGATTAATTGATAGACTGTGGTACACCCATACAATAGAATATCATTCAGTAATAAAAAGAAAGAATTATCAAGCTACAGGAAGAAATAGATGAATATTAAATACCTATTACTCTGTGAAAGAAGTTCACTTGAAAAGGCTGCCTACTGTATGATTCTAACTAAATGACATTGTGTAAAAGGCATAACTATAACGACAGTGAAAAGATCAGTTGTACCAGAGGTGAGGGGAAAGCAAAGAGGATTGACTAGGTGAAACACTGGGGACATTTTTAGGAAATTGAAACCATCTCTACGATATTATAATGGTGGGTACATGACATTATTCATTTGTCAATATCCATAGAACTTTTGAGCATGAAAAGCAAACCTTAATTTATGTAATTTTTAAAAATTATCGTTTAGAGAGTAGCAATATTAAAGAACGGAAGGCAGAATGTGACAAAAAATCTAACTATTAAAATGTATGAAACAATCTCACTGAAGTGGGTGAAGGAAATGTGCTTAACTAAGTAACTTTAGAAATGAAAGGAGACTTTAAGATTAAAGGCAAAAGGAACTGTACATTGCCCAGTACTTCAGTTAATAAGGATTTTTCCCACAGGGGTACAAGTTAACCATTCTGATAACATTAGACATGTATACTTTAAATGAACAATTAAGTAAATTGATGGTGGATGGCGGAAGTCAGATTTTTTTGCTGTTTGAGTGAGACTTTACTGACAAACAAGGTGAGAAGGCTAGAATGAGCCATGTGGTAATGTATTTAAGTTGGAGACATCAGTATGAACTCATGTTTAGCTTAATATAGATATGCATGATTACACATCAAAATATTTACAGTTGTGTGTGTACACAGGCTATATGTCCTTGCTTTGTCAGTTGAGAGTGCCTAGGAGCAAAAGCTCCCCATTAGCAATGAACAAATCTAGCATTTGTATCTTGGTTTCAAATACCATTCTCTAAAATTACTACACTAGTCAATTAAAATATTGATTGATATCCACTTATAATATCTACTTATATAATATTAGTCTAAATTACAATACTATATTTTGTATTGCCAAGGTTCTTACAAAAGCTCATTTAATCATGTTTTTAAAAGTTTTTCATTTTTTCAATTTACATTTTTTGAATTTTGAAATTTTGAAAAATTTACATTTTTCAAGGATAAAAAGGGATCATTTTTTAAGAATGTTTCCAAAAACTACCGATCCATAGAAATACCTCTACATTTTCATGCATCTCAGGATGCCACCATGAACTATTGAAGAGAGGATAAATAAAATATCATACTGTGCCACTGAGGACTCATAGTTTTCAGTGAAATAATTTTTGTTCAAATGAAAATACATATAAATATCTTATTAAGTACACTCTAAGGAATAACTAAATGAAGATTTTCTTTGAGTAAAATCTCGTTTATTCAGAAGGCTATACTCAATGGTACAATCCCTTCCCTAAATTTGGAAGAGTTTTTAAGGAGAAATGTTTCCTCCAAATTGGGGAACCCTTCTTATCTGACAGTTCTTGTTAGATTCTAGCTCTTCCTCAAATAGCTAAAGTCAAACGGAAAATTTTTATAAAACATATAGGCATACGGCATTAACATTAGAATTTGGGAGCCAGCCCTGATGACCTAGTGATTAAAGTTCGGTATGCTCTGCTTCGGCAGCCCGGGTTCATTTCCCAGTCGCAGAACCACACCACTGGTCTGTCAGTTGCCGTGCTGTGATGGCGGTTCACGTAGAAGAACTAGGATGACTTACAAATTGAATATACGACTATGCACTGGGGCTTTGGTGAGGAAAAAAAAAGGAGGAAATTGGCAACAAATGCTAGCTCAGGGCAAATCTTTTCCTGCAAAAAAAACATTAGAATTTGGTTGTGGAAGGCACTAAAACAAATTCCTTTGAAAATCTAAGTTTTGGTCAACCTAGCACACAGATCTCTTTAGCCCAGGGGGAAAAAAATCCTATTATCCCCAATATGTAAGATACTTTGTAATGGCTCTATTGAAGAACTTCTTGCTTACCAATAAAAAGTGAAAAGGTCTGTACAACACGGTAAGGCTTTGAATCCCTACCATAAACTGATAGAGCTTGTGTCTCAGGCTAGACTATCCAACTAGAGACTGATAAGAGATGGAGAGAATGAGACAGAGAAGGCATAGCAGAGAAAAGTTTACCCTTAGACCGCTCATGGGACATAAAATAGAAGCACAAAGCAAGCCCATAGCATGCCGAGGACACAGGTTGCCATGTCACACACAAATATACTAAATATGTTAAACATGCCCAATATAAAAGCAAGATTTTTATTAATCTGTTGCCAAAAATTAGGAATTCCTTTTCTCATAGATAAAGTAGACGGAGGATGTTAAGGACACTACCAAAACACTTCATCGGAAGTGTGAGTTAGAAGTCCCCCTCCACTCGGGAAATAAAATAATGGAGAAATAAATTGTCTCTCCTACCTCTCAGTACATCAATCCTAAATAGCAAAGGCCATGGTCAACCAGTGTGTGGCTATCTATTTTGGGGTGAAGGAGAGCGACATAGGTCAATCCATATCCTCTTCCAAAGATAGGGTCTCTTCATTGATACCTCTCTCTTTGCACATCCTCCTAGGTCCTGTGAGCTCTGGGCTGCTACAGGAGGTTCTTAAAAGGGCTAGATCCACGCCAAGACCACACTGCCTCTTGGGACAAAAACGATTCCCCTGTTCAATATTCCAGCTCAAGTGCACACCTTTATTTCCATCTCCCTATCAAGCCTTCCATGTCTATTTCAGTGGTGAATTTAGTATGGAACATGTCTAGTGACACAACCTTCACCTCCTGTGAGTAACTAACATTTATAACAATTTTTTCTAACTTTGTACATATCCCAATTTCTTACCTTTCCAATTTGATGTTCTAGGTCCTTCAAAGCTCGAAGGAAATTTGTTTCTCCTTTTCTCTACGTAGTCCCAAATGGAGAATCACCTGCAAAATTTTTGGCCTAAAGATGTTGATAGTTCTGCAACTTGTGTCCATAGAAGCCCATTGAAGACCAGTACCTCCAATGAGCCTCAAAATCTTTCCTGCCCTCAGCTTTTGGAGCTTTCAGTTCTTGAAGACCTGGGATCCCTCCCACGGCAGCAGGCATACTCCCATCTGATTGACTTTTCCTGCAGCCATGGAACATGCTTGCTCTGTCGTTCCCTAAGCCTTTCAACTCTTTTGTATGTTTCTCTCATTCTTTGTCTCACACGTATAGGTCTAACAATACTTACTGGTTGGAAACGCTTTCATCTCCTTTTTGTCTATATATGTTTGGGTCTATTTTTTATTTTCCTAATATACGACTTTAGATTATATCTTGTGGAGTCTCATATAGTGAGAAATTTGAGGTCAGTGGATTCTGAATCCCCAGAGGTACCCATTTTTACCCTCCTTGAGCCATGGGTACTTCTTTCCTCATTCGTATATATGCCAAGCCTCAAACTCAAACTCTCTTAAAAGTTGTTTTTACAAGCTTGATCGCCATGTCTTGATTGGTTTCACTTTAATCTTTCTGCTGGTCATTTTCTGAAGACCAAAAAGTACCTTTTAAATCTCTTTGTGTGTCTCCTGCCTGCTATGAAGAGACAGCAAGTTCGAAACATTATAAATTTCTTATTATTTGATTTATAATTATTGAATTTTGTTTTTCTATTTCAAACCAAGAAAATGTACATATATGCCCTTTCAGAAAAATTCAGATTTATCTTTAATTTTTTAAGAATTAAAATGTACCACTCCACAGTGTTTCTATCACAGTTTAGGTTTCTGAAAGACATAATTATTATCAGGGTTTATTAAACAAATAAACTTGATACCCTGTTTTGTTTTGGCAAGGAGAGAGAGGAAGTAATACCAGGAGACTAGTAAGATGATCAATATATCCAATACCTATGTATTTCCTTCTTTGGCCTGAAATGTAATTCTGAACAAGATAAACCGGATCAAAATTTGAGGTTACTGATTTAACGTCTAAATAATAGTGCCCAGATGTACCAAGAAAAGGTCAGAATCTTGTATACTTATCTTGGTTTAAACCTCACCATTTGGCCTAGAATTCTGGCTAAAAAAATATAATAAAGATGAAAAGTAATCTGATGTAGCACAAATTGCCATTACAACATATGCTGAAAATGTGGTATACAGCACTCTGCTCATTTGAATTGAGCTTTAAAGTTTTCCCTCAAAAATATTTACTTACTTCTGTATTGCTGTGATTCCAAGCAACTCCAACCCATACAGGACAAAGTCACCCACAGGAGGTTTGCCAACAGCCTTCACACAGTACGTGACACGGCTCCCAAGCCAGCTCTATGCCTACGTATGAGTCAATTACCAGCTAATGTAACGGTGTGTGGTAGATCTGCGTGTTTATTCACCCTTTTCCCTCTCTGGGTTTTAACCTGTATGAAGGAAACAAAGGAAGCCAATGGGAATCAGTGGTTAGCTTTACTAGGGATATTTTAACTCAACACATGTGATACTATTTCTGGGACGTTAAGGCTAGAGGGGCCCTCAGACTACTTTTCACAATATGCATTCATATATTTCAACATGTATTCAGGATATATTGTCACGGTCCAAGCCTGAAACACCACTGAGACGTCCATCTGAGTTTCCCGAGCTTGGATAGGTCCCACCACACAAGAAGGCTATTGTATTTACATTACTCTGACTATCCCCAAAGGATGATCTTATCTGCCTTAAAAAAGATAATAGTTTTTTATAAGAGCAAATTTTAGCTATGAAATGTATGCTAGAAATCAGTTGTGCATTTTTTTCTGAATGCATTATATTCCTGAGTTATCATAAGATCCAGAAATATTTTTTAATGAATTGAATATAAAGAGAATTAGGAAGAAGACAAATAGAACCACGACCTGAATGTAAAATCTAATAGCACTTTATTCTAGACCTTCAAGGTAATATCTTTCAAATATATCACCCCTTGTGAAAATGGAAAATAACACATAGAAAATGTACGGTCCCCCAGGGCCGGCTCCGTGGCGAGTGGTTAAGTTCGCGCACTCGCCTAGGGCGGTCCAGGGTTCGGATCCTGGGCGCGGACATGACACTGCTGGTCAGGCCACGTTGAGGCGGCGTCCCACATCCCACAACTAGAAGGACATGCAACTAAGACATACAACTGTGTACAGGGGGGGTTTGGG